>NC_056733.1:1281992389-1282264889 GCF_019279795.1 Protopterus annectens
GTAAAGCTCAGACTCTGAGTACTGACTATCTTGTTCTTTGTGTTTGAGCTGTATGTTTTTATGTATCTCCTATTGGATATTGATCTGATATGTTGATATTAACAGTAGACTACTATGTTTTTTGGACATGTCATTGAGGACTGCTGTTATGTAGTAATGGCATACCTTTCAGTTTTAGATGTCTGTCTTTCAAAACATTCATCCTAATGCATAACTTGTTGACTATCTACTTTCTGTCTGTCCTCTGTACAGATGTGCAGATGTCAGTTATTGCTAAGGCCATATCACTATGTAGGTGCACACATTGTATTGTGCTGTGGGCCTGGACACTGCTGCTAGTTCCGACATATGGGACATTCCTTAATGTGGGCCTTGCCTCTTTTCCTTGCTTGTGTGAGGGACATTACAGAGGTGGTGGCCTACAGATTTGCATACAGTAGGTGGCAATATGTCACAGGCCAGGACATGTAGAGACTGCCAAACAACATGGGGAACATATCCCCAGATTTGTGAACAGATTCTATGTCATCAGTGCTGTTATACACTTGGTGGATTGATAGATTGATAGGGTTTGTATTGACATGCATTTAATGAATGACTTCATGACTGACAGTGATATGTCTCTGACATACCTCTCCAGTGGCATACTGTCCACAGACTGGCTACATACCTGCCTGTTATGTTTTGTCTGTTCTCCAGACAGTTGTTGTCCTTGGTAAATCAGTTGTGGACTCTGGGGAATGCAATCAGTAAACACTCACATCTATTAATATTACCAACATCATATTCCTCATAAAAGATGTTACAACAAACCCAGTAACATCTGCAACTGTCTCAGTGTATGAAGCAATATGTCCAATCTACCCCTGTGTTTGTGCCACTGTCCCCAGATGATGTTAGGCTTTGTCCAGATGTCAATGAGGCACAGCCATATGTATTATCATTATTTATTGACTTCATTCTACCATCCCAGTGATGTAGTAGACCCACTGACATGTCAGAGAAGAGGCCTTAGATACGAGTCCTGAGCCTGTACATTCTCAGGTGAACTGTACATGTAAGAGGCCTGTGTATGTCTGGCCATTGTTAACAGACTGTCATGACTGTGTACACATGTCATGTGTACATGTTATTTGGGCTGTTTATGGAGGGGATGGATGTAAGTGCTATGAATCCTTCTATATCTGATGCTGCTCCAGTTTCCACTGATCTATTGGCTGTATGTGTTTGTAGGGGCAGACTGAGACATGTTCTGTACCAAGGTCAGGATTTAGACTATACTGAGAATCAGAACTGTATATGTAGGGCTAGTGTGTGAGTGGCAAACAATGATGTATATGCTCACACAGTCCATATACTCTACTGTTCACTTGACTTCCTGGTATGTGACTGTGATAGTGGTGATGTTGGTTGTGGGTATGCACTTTCACACTGGTGTCTGTTTGTTACTACTGTTACATCCCCATAGTGCATGATATATTTGCAAATACACATGTAATTACCCACAGCAGATGTCCTAATTCAATTACTTGTGTTATTTCAGTAAATATATGTTAGAGCACACAGGAGTGTGTTACTACAGGAACTGTGTTAGCTTATCTATTCCAGTACTTCAGATACATCCCCATTTTCATGGCTTCCGCTCACCACTTTGTCAGCCTTGGTCCAGATTCATTGCAGAATGGGGTTCTGAGCATACCTGTCAACTGGCTAGATTGTTTCAGGATGTCCATGTATATTGGTCATATTTCAGATCTGTTTTACAGTTTATTATTTCTCTGGTAAATCACTGTAATGATATGATTGTTGTCAGAAAATGAGGACATACATTTCATTTATCTACCTCACAGCCATCAGAATTTGTATGCTGAAACAAACTGTGTCATTCTGTCAAGAAGAGTGCAGGGGGACAATGACCCCTTCCTTCCTGGATGCTAATGTGTTAGTACTGAGATGTGCCACATAGATGGACTTTGTAACCACAGTGGCAATGTGGTGGTCAAGAGACATTGCTGTCAACCTGTGTAAACAGATCCTTTATACTGCCTTCTTTGTTCATGACACTACCATCAATGTGGTAAATCATGGGAACAGGGTTTTCCACAAAGGGGATGGCAACATATTTTCTGACATTGAGCTTAAGGCCATGGCTCTGAGACTAGTTATTGGTCTCAATGAGGCCTTTCAGTAGGATACCAACATCACTTGGGTAGTTAATAATAACTCCCAACTTGCAATTGTCTGCAAACTTTGTCAGCCAGAGCCCTTCATGTTGGCATGGACTTCAGAGAAGTTGTTAGCAAACATGAGAGGACCCAAGACAGAACCCTGTGGGGCTCTACTTACGACTGCTCAGCAGTCTGACTTGAAATCAGCTCTTTCCACACTGTCAGTCCTATCTGTGACCCGGTTTGCAACTCACTCAGTGATATAGGGGTTGATGCCTAGTTTAGTGAGTTTTTGCATGATTCCTGAGTGGAGAATGTTATCAAGAGCTTTGGTCAGATCAAGGTAGGCTGTGTGTGCCGTGCCACCTTGCCTTCCTCCATAGCTCAGGTGACTGATGCCAAGATTGATTGAGCAGGTATGACCTTCATAAAAGTAAACTGTGTGGGATTCTGAGTCTGCAGATTTCCATATCCCTGTTTTTTAGGTGCACGATGATGCATTCCATAGCTTTGCATAACAGACTTGTCAGGCAGTTGGGGCAGTATTTCCCAAGGTCTGTAGTTGCACCTTGTTTGTGGAGAGGGGTGACTGTAACAGTGCACAATTCAATAGTGACAAAGCCTGAGGTGAGGCTGTGCTTGAACAGAGCACACACGTGAGGTGCCAGATCACTCTGTAGTTCATGTAGAACACAGCCTGGGATATTGTCAGGCCCCATAGAAGCTGCATTCTTGGCCTTGAGCAGTGGTGTTTTAACCTCTGCAGCAGTAATACTGGGTGCCTGGCAGTGTACTGGTATTGTGACTGTTCTTTGAGGGGTGAGAGAGGGGTAACGTTTGTACTCAATATGTCAGCCAGTATACTGGCAATATTTGTTGGCTCACTCTAGGAGGTACCATTGTCTAGTAGCTCAGAACAAATCTTGGTATTGTCATGGAGATTCTTTATATAACTGTATGAGGCCTTGTGGTTGTCTTTACTATGTGCTCCAATTCTCTTTTCACAGCTAACTTTGTAGTATTTGATGAGGGATCTCAACTTTTAATTGACGCTGATAAGGGTTTTTTCCAGTCTTGGCACTTCACCTTATTCCATATCAGTTCCCTCCTTCTGTTGTACAGTTTCTTTATAGCCAGGGACCACCAGATCGACTTCCTTTTTTTTGGAGGTGAGGATCCTGGTTCTTTTTGGTATGGCAGTATTCATGCATTTGTGTAAGTGTTCATAGTGCATTGTTGTTTGATTCAGCTGTCATGCAACTAGTCTCCATTTGCATGGCTGCTGTGAGGTTAGCCACCTCTGTTGTTATGAAGCCATAGTTAGCTTTGGACAGGCTTTTCATGGTGGTTACCTGTGGAGGGGAAGGGGGTTGTGGATTTCCAAAGGTGATTAATTTTTGTTAAGATATAACAAGGGAGGTGATGGCTACTGGCGTAGAACAACAGTCGCCCATGTTAGCAAGGACCAGGTCAATGTGATGGGCATGTCCATCGATACATGAGTAGCTTTCACATGTAATGGTGGAGTATTTGAAGTCAACCAGTATGAGAGTTTTAGGTTGGACACTAATATTCTTCGGGGTGCTTAGGGACATGGAGTGTGAGTCTTGGGACATGTTTGAGGACCTATAGCAGGCTACAACCTGAACCACAGTCTTAACCCATGTTAGCTACACCTGCAGGATCTGTAATGCATAATGTTGTTCTACCACTCTACATCCTTATTGAATATGAAAATACCATCATCTTTGGCACTTCAGTCCATGTTCTGCAGCCAAAACTTGTGGAATGAGTTATAGGCAATTAGTGCAGGGATGCTTCCTGCTGTCTTTAACCAGGTCTGTGTTGCAACACAGATGTCATAGTTCTCCATTTTAAGGAATACTTCCAGTGAGTGCATTTTCAGATTAAGACTTCTAGTGTGCAGCAGCATGACCATCAGATTGCATGTGTTTGTAGTTTTCATATATTTCTGTATATTTATGTATACATATGTATATACATATGTATGTATTTATTCATCTTTCTATATGTGTGTATGCATATATGTAGATATAAATATGGATGTATAGACAGGTATATATGTATGTATAATGTATAGATTTGTCCACATATATGCATCTCAATCCATATATACATGTATATATATATATATATATATAGATAAATTGACTGATTCTAGACCCTTTCCATACTGTTGAATGACTGTACTAACTGACATGTTGGGAAATTCATCACTACTTTATAAGGCTCAGATGGTGTAATGCTACATTGCCTTGATTGTTGTTTACAGGGGCCTGGGGCCAAGACTTGGCAGGCCTTATTATTTTGACATGGAATCCGACGGGTCGAAAACACCGACAACGCAGATGACTGACAAGGTGAGAACCCGACGGACTCGGTAAGTGTGCGATAGAGTGAGGGATTTAGTGTTAGGGAGCGGACAGGTAAGTGTGCGATAGTGAGGGACTGTGGGTTTAGGGGTGGGTTAAGTGAGTTAGGGTTAGGGTGCAGGTAGGGTGAGTGTGCGGTAGTGTCGGATCTTGGGGTTAGGGGTGGGTAAGTGAGTTAGGGTTAGGGTGCAGGTAGGGTGAGTGTGTGGTAGTGTCGGACCTTAAGGTTAGGGTTTGGGTTAGGGATAGTGGATATGTTATGTAGTGTACTGTGTTGTTTACGTGTAGTGTGTTGGTGTAATGGTATTCGGTGTTTTGCGTTGTCGGTATTTTTTGTTGTCGGTCTTTTGGTGTCGGTGATTTGTGTGTTGGCGGTTTGGCGTTTCGGGCATCTGAAGGTGATCCATATATATATATATATATATATATATATATATATATATATATATATATATATGGGTCTACCTGAGATGGTCGACAAGCCATTTGATCGACACTCATTTGGTCGACAGTTCATTTGGTCGACAAGCAGTTTTATGTGGAGGGCTTCACCCTCCACACACCCCCACAGCCCCCCTAACTATGTATATCAACTCCAGGGTCACACAACACTGGGGAGGGGGGCAAATCTGCCTGTCGACCAAATGAGTGTCGATCAAATGGCTTGTCGACCATCTCAGGTAGACCCATATATATATATATATATATATATATATATATATATATATATATATATATATATATATATATATATATATATATATATAAAACGCCAACAAACAGCACAATAAACACGGCCAGGATCAAGCAACAGCTCAATGTACTGTTCAAACTTTTACTTGTTGCAAAATATGTTTAAAACACAAGCAGTTACACAGCTTTTAACTTTCCAGAGCACAGCTTAGTAGCTCCATAACTCCATATCACTCAGACATGCCATACGCAATATATTTCCTATTGAAGCATATACTCATGCCAAGTACTAAGTAGTACTAAATAGTCCATATATTTATTAAAATAACAATAAAACAATAAAAAGGAAGAACATAAGATAAGCGCTTTCGGGTCACCACCACGACCCTTCCTCAGATCCTTATAACTGATATTGCATCATTTTCTTCTTTTAAAATAGTAGGTTTGCACCAATAGGGCAGCAGTCTTTTGCATATTAATGATATTACATCATTTCCTTCTTTTAAAATAGCAGGTTTACACCAATAAGGCAGTCTATTGCATAGTCACACCTACTCAGACAGGTGTGTTATAAGTGCCTCTTCAGTCTCCACCTTTTTAAGGCGGGTTTCATAGGGAATGCTGTATTAAGTCCTGGTTTCTGATGTGCTCTAAGCTTTCCAATCCAAAACATTTCCTCCTGCTCGAGTCTGGTGTTAATATCACCTCCTCTTTTTGAAGCAAATACAATTTTCAAGACTCTAAACATAAAGTTATGTCCCACATTGTCTCTAATATGTTTCGCCAGTGGGTTCTTATAATCCCTTAACCTTATGTCACTAACATGTTTGGACATTCTTTCATTTGTCTCACAGTTTTTCCAACGTAGAAGTTGCTGCATGCGGAACAAGTAGCCAAATATACAATGTTCTTGGTTGTGCAGTCAGCATAAAAATTGGTAGTATATTTCTTCTTAGTGGTTGGATGTTCGAAGCAGCTATCAGTACATATAAATTTACACATTGTGCATCTTCTACAAGGAAAAGTTCCAATTCTTTTTGAGGTGACATATGGTTCCAAGCAATTATCTTTACATAATATTGTTTTTAAATTCTTTGCATTTTTGAAACAGAATCTAGGTTTTTCTCCTACCAATCCTTTGCATTCCTCATTTGACTTTAATATTTTCCAGTTTTTCCTAACAATCTCACAGACTCCCTGAGTGTCTGTTGTGTGCATGAGCGTATCCTCAATTCTTTTTGTTCCTTCTTACCATCGTAGATGTTATCATAGCCTCCTTTTATGAATGGTTTCCCTTTGCCATGTCTCTCCATAATTACTTGTTGTTTCACTTCAGACACCTCCTTCTCTTTATAGCCTCTCACTTTCAGATGTTCAGACAGATCATTCATAACCAAGCCAATAGTGGCATCATTCGAATGTATCCTTGAAGTTCTTAGAAACTGTCCTCTAACTATATTATTATGAGTATACCTCGGATGCATACTATTTCTTGGTAAGATGTTCTTCCAGCATTCTTTTCTGTAAAGGCTGGTCTCTATAATGCCTTCTTCATTTTGTGAAATACGCACATCCAAAAAATCCATTTGCGTGTTACTATATGCCATAATAAATCTAAGGAAGCTTGTGCTTTCTTCTAGATATGCATGAAAATTTGTCAATTCCATAGCTTCTCCTTCCCACATAATATATATATCATCTACAAATCTTTGATATACCTTCAGATAATTCTTCCAAGGGTTGTCCTGATGAACCACTTTATTTTCCCATTGCGCCAATACTATATTTGCATAGCTATTGGCATATGCATCCATGGCTACACCACAGAGCTGTATATAAAATTTTCCATCAAACATGAAGACATTGTTGTTTAAAATCAATTCCATCAGACTACACAACACTGTAACCTGCCTTTCACCATATGTGCCTTCATTCAGTAAAAAATCCCTTAGTGCTGTAATGCCATAGCTGTTAGGGATACTAGTGAACAGATTTTTGATGTCCATAGTAGCCATAAGGTGTTTTTCTCCATTTCTCTTTGTATTATTATATTCATTTATATTATATCCATAATCATATATATATTATATTCATTTAATCTTCCAAGAAATGACTTTGTATCTTTTAATACAGCTGGAGTCTTCTCTAAGATTTTCTTAATGTGGTGTTCCACATAGATGGACACAGGCTCTGTAATCCATCCAGCTCCAGCCACAATTGGCCTCATTGGAGGTTTCTGCAGATCTTTATGTATCTTGGAAGGCATTTGAACATCGGCACTAGTGGGTATTAAACTTGCAAGTAGCTACATAGTTCCACTGTAGTCTGATTCTGCTCCTTCATTTCCTCCAGGTACTCTCTTATTTTAATCCTTTCTAACTCATGCTCACTAATCTCTTTATACGAGGTAGCATCTTTTAGGAGAATTCCTATATCTTCTTTATATCTCACAGTGTCCATCAAGACAACCCCTCCACCTTTATCTGCGAGCCTAATAGTTAATTCTTCATTCTCTTCTAACTCTTTTAAGGCCTGTTTTTCCTCCTTAGTAGCGTTGTATATTCTCCTTTTATTATTCTGTAAGTAATCAATAATTTCTTGTTCACAGACGTTAATAAATGTGTCTACAACAGCATTATTTTGTGGTATGAAGCTGCTTGGTTTTTTAAACAAATTTATTGCAGTTGCTTTATTGTCTTTGTACATGCTTCTCAGCATAACATCTCTTCCAAATGTCCTTAGACTTAATATTGCTTCATTATCATCCGTGCCTCTCGTGGGTATAAATTTCAACCCCTTGTTTAAAATGTTAATATGTGCTCTTGTCAACTCAAAAGATGAGAGGTTAAAAAACAGAGAATCAATATTCCTTTCATCTACCGTTCCTCTACATATGACCTCCTTCTTTTCCTTCCTCTGCTTAATCATCTCCTTTCTGTTTCTCACTTCTTTTATTCAAAGTGGGAGTACTGGAAAACCCCCATCTTTCATGGCATTCTTAGATACAGCTCCTGGATTAATTCCTTCTCTTTGATTATTCATATTATGAATTGAGCTAGAGGTATCCAATATCCGATTAGTGGACTGCACTATTCTTTGTGTAGATACAATATCCATATGCCTCTTATCACTTGGGCTATCACTTTTCTTATTTGCTTCACCTTTATTTCCATCAACTACATTAGATGGAATCCTTCTTGCAGCTCTCTGTGGATATTTATTAGATGATTCATTCTCTTTAAATATTTGCTGTTCTTTATTAAAGTCCCTCGACCAAGTGAAAACATCCCCTCTCTTAAAATCAGCATAGTCCCTTTTAATTTTCTTAGTCTTTATTTCTTCCAACTTGTTATCATATTACGAGATCTAATAGTATATCTCCTCTAACTTCGAGGTACAGATTTCACTATCAAATTCCTGTTCTAAATATGTTTGTAAACCTTCTATTTTCTTAACCAGTTCTTTTTCTCTAGGTAAATAGTGTTCAATTAAAAGTTTCATATAGCTATGGCTGTGCTCTAGATTGAGACACTGCCATTTTTTCAACAGTTGAGTTTCACACACACACACACACACACACACACACACACACACACACACACACACACACACACATATATATATAGATATACATACATAGACACACATATATATATATATATATATATACACACACACACACACACACACACACACACACACACACATATATATATATATATATATATATATATACACACACACATATATATATATATATATGTATATACATATATATATATATATATATATATATATATATATATATATATATATATATATATATATATATATATATATATATATATATATATATATATATATATATATATATATAGATATATATATATATATATATATATATATATATATATATTCGGATATATGTATATATATTTATATATATTGATATTGATAAAATTTGTTTTACGTACATACTGAGATATTTATATATATGTATGTATTTATTTACTTGTGTATATTTTATATGTATATCTCTACATATGTTTATATATATATATATATATATATATATATATATATATATATATATATATATATATGCATCTCCATACACATATACATTTATATCTATGTGCAACACATGACTAATGGTAACAAACAGTTTCCCTACTGTTGAATGACTCTGCTGAATTATAAGTTTGAAAAAACTTCAGACATATCTGTAGCTCCGATGGCTTAGTGGTACATTTCTGTGGCTATGCTGTGCAGGGTCCTGTGTTCACCACTTTCAAAGGCTAATTATTTTGTTGCTGAGCAGAACAAGGGCTGTTGGATACAGAGTGATTAATACACTTTTAAGCAGTTTTAAGCTGGTTTGCATGGTGGTAAGCAATGCTAACATTTGGTTAACTATGCTAACAGACAGTTAGCCTTAAAAATGCTTAATCTGTGTAAGCATCAATTAGCACCACACAAACAGGCTTATTCCCACTTACTATTGCTTACTCCCACTTACCCCAGTGCTAATGTCTGTAAAAGAAAAGAAAAAAGGGGTTATAGGAAAGTGGTGATAAAGGGGGCATGAAGAAGGAAACACAATATGAATGATAGCTAGGGATGTGCAGGATGTGTGTAGGGAAGGTCCATAGCTGTCCATTTCTTATACAGCAACAGCTGTGCATATATACTGAGTTTGGAGGTAAATTTGGACACAAAAACCCCTGAGAGAGGGGCGAGGGCAACAATAATGTGTTGTGAAGCCAATTAGACCAGATTACGTGTCCAGTGGTCACATGTGCAAAATGGACAGCTATGTATGGGGCAATTTTGTTGGGGAACAGATTGCCTTTTTTTTTAGGTGAGAGTGGACTGTTGGGGAAGTATAGTAGGTATATTTGGGAGGTAAGTTAGGTAGGAAGACAGACAAGACAGACAAGTCAGCATACAGGGGTGGTATATGACACATGTGTGGGGTAAACAACTTGGATGGGGAGGGTTGTTTGGTAATGAGAAGCCCATGAGCCCCTAAATGGATACAGTGGGACTGAGGTCCCTACCCATGGGCAGTCACCCCTGCACCTTCACAGCCCGTGAAGGTGGCTGTGCTGGGGTCTGAGCAGGAGGGGAAGGCTGACCCTCTAAATGCACCACATGGCCCTCAAGCTGGCATAGAATATCTGCAAATTCCTTGTGGCTTCAGGTGACAGGATCCTGTCTGCCCACACCCAGAGGGGATGAGCTCCATCCTCTGAGGTGGTTCCACCCGAAGGTGGTGCAGGACCAGCAGACCAGGAAGTCCCGGCGTGGGTCCCAGACATGCTGGGGCTTGCTGCCACTGCCAGATGAGGTGGGAGAGGTGGATCTGCTGGGATCGGCCTTCCCAGATGTGCTATGGTGTTGCAAATTTAGAACATATGTTGGCTAGTAATGGTAAACACATTCCAGGATTAGTTATAACAGCATGCATGAGTATTCCCATTAACCCAAAACAACACATTTGGAACATTTGCACAGCAAACAGAATACATGCATATATGGAATCACAGTGAGCATTACACTGGCATACAGGTTACATGGATAGCAACAGGCCACCGATGATAGTATTTGAACAAGAAACATTAATTGGAATACATTACAGCATTTATAAAACAATAGGACAAATGTCCCAACAGTAGGTTTGGTGGAAAGCATACCCATTCATTTATGTGTTTAGATTATTGGTGAAGATAAGGTGGGGAGAGAGAGAGAGAGAGAGAGAGAGAGAGAGAGAGATGTCAATTAACAAATGTAGATTCTTGCAGTAGTCACAGATTTAATGATCATTGCTCTAATCATTACTCTACAGGTATTATTACAACAACCTATGGCCTTGGGTTGGGCAGTGGTATGCTTCTACACAGTGTATAATTACAGCCTTCTTATAGCTACTTTATACCTTCTCTTACCTGGAAGACCTGTAGAGGGAATGTTTGTTAATACTACCTGACTGTTTCTATCCATATTCACATAGTCAGGGTTACATATGTGCACTCATACTGTGTGTGTGTGTGTCTATGTGTGTGTGTGTGTCTGCTATACTCTGCCTACATTTCTATCGGTCACCTTGGTTGTTGGTAGCAGGGACTGGTAGCTGTGACAGCATGACACATTTGAACATTTCTTGGGGGAGACCACTTGGTGTATGTACTTATCTTGCTGTCATTTGCAGCCTTGGGGTTGGACTGTGGGTGTTGGACACAGTATAACTACAGCCTTCTTATAGCTACTTTATACCTTCTTTTACCTGGAAGAACTGTAGAGGGAATGTTTGTTAGTACTACCTGACTGTTTCTACTCATATTCACATATGTGCACTCATAGTGTGTGTGTGTGTGTGTGTGTGTGTGTGTGTGTGTGTGTGTGTGTGTGTGTGTGTGTGTGTGTGTGTGTGTGCGCGCTATTGACATACTCTGTCTACATTTCTATCGGTCACCTTGATTGTTGGTAGCAGGAAATGGTAGCTGTGACAGCATGACACTTTTGAACATTTGTTAGGGGAGACCACTTGGTGTATGTACTTGTCTTGCTGTCATTTGCAGCTTTGGGATTGGACACAGCATAACTACAGCCTTCTTATAGCTATTTTATGCATTTTCTTAACTGGAAGACCTGTGGAGGAAGTTTATGTTGACACTACCTGACTGTTTATACACATTTTCACAAACTCATAGTTGAAATTATGCATACAGCTTACTACTACTCCTGGGATTCGAACCGTGGCTGTTTCTGCTAAAAGCACAACAAGCTTGTGTTTGCTCAGAAGAAGCTATTGAGAAACTATTGTTTTTTTTTCTTGAATATTTTCTCTCTAATTCTCTCTTGGTTGTACAATCTGACCTTGTGATTGCAACATTTTTACATATACAGTCCTATACATACCGTTTGACATAGCACAATGTGGAAAACAGTGGTTAACACAACATTACTATTCTGATTTCAGATCTTGGTGCTTGAAACATTTCAAGTCATACAATACCAGAGTAAACGCAACCAGTCTGGGGTTTTCACTTTTATTAACAAATGCTTAGACTTTTATTGATATATAACCTGTATGTCACTATTACTCTCCTACTGGCTTCTTCAGTCATTAAAAACCATACCCATTTTAAATGCTGCAAGGTGACATTCTACTACATTTTATTTATTTACCCTACATAATACCAGCTAGATTGTTACTCACCAGCCTCACGGTGCAGCCTTAGCAGCCTGCTGGCATGGGCTTCCAAGTTCACAGCTCTCTCATCTGCAGCTGCACAGGAGATAAGAAAGAACATTTATGCATACCTTTCCATCACATACACAGGCTGGACTTTGGAGAACACTTATTTTGACTAATACTTACACATGGCAGGAGCACTCCCTCTGCGGGCATCTTGGATCCACTCATCCAAAAGGTACCTCTTCCTCCGCTTCAAGTCGGTAAAGTGGTGCCGGACCTGATCACCAGTCCGAGGGATGCCAGTGGCAGTGGTAAGATCTCAGGCAAGATGGTCCCAGGCCTCCGCTTTGTATTGGGAGTCCTGGTACTGGTCCTGCAGCAGTCGCCCTTCGTGGTCTGACCATGACCCTGGACTCCTGAATGCCCCAGTGCTGCATTCAGCCATAGTGCCTACAATGAGGAGCTACAACTGGTTATGAACTGTATTCCCACCTGTGAGGTTTAAATAGGGCTAATTTCCCACCCTTTACTATGATTGTACAGTTTGGAAACTGCTGAGCTAAGCTAAGCACCGGGAAAACCTGCTTAGCTAAGATAACTATTGCTTAAAGGGGTAGATGCTTAGCCCTGCTTACCAGTGCGCAAATCCAGTTAGCTATGCTAATTCTTGCTTAAACTTTAAATTTCACTGACACCTCAAATTTGGAGCTGCTACACTACCCTGGTTAACATATACAGAATATTCACTACCTATTTATAAAAAATACATTTTAGTTGTGTTTCACTTATGAAAATGTATGGACTACTGTGGGACTCAAAGTATGATTTGCTGCATGTTAGGTGAATGCTCTAGCCATTACGCTATTCCACTTTTACTAATTTGACTGTATATTTCTATTTAGCTTCTTTTGATGTTTGAAATTTGCTATGCATAGCTACATGATGGGCACACCCGCTCAGCTATGGTTACACTTTATTGGTTTAATAACAAAAAGAATTTGAGGATTTAAATGAAATTTAACATTTTATCACTTTAGGGGTATGCCTGCCATAATGGGGGAACAAGGGCACAACACTAGGGGCAATTTAAGCACTTTAAAAGTGCATGGGATAATGTTTTTTGAGTTAGCATGTATTTTGTGAGGTGTATGGAAACTCAGGCATGTCAGTGTTTTGTTTCTACCATTATTTTATTTCTTCATGTAACATTTGTTGACCCAGTAAGTTTGACTAGGATGGGAAGCCTATTTTCAGCAGAGGCCCGGGGTGACACGCTCCAGATGCATGTCTGTGGCATACATTCTGTGGATATACTGCACAATTGTGCAGTATTTCTGCAGACTACTGTGTTTTTGCTTTTAAAAGTGCCATAATGCCACTTTCTGAGTGAAGGGGGCATGCTACATGTGTGGACACTGCTGTAACACACCCCTGCACTCGTTCATAGATCGTGTCTGTGTAAGTGTTACAGCAGCGCACTTTCATGAATATGCAAGGCACACTGCTGAGTTGCACAGACATGATCCATTCCGTGCAAGAATAGTTTATTTTTGCATGGAACTTTACTGAATCCTGGGACAATTCAAATAAGAGTCTACCAATACTAAGTAGTGTTGATTGTCCCAGTCGAAGATATTAGTGGCTACTGTTGATCAAGGTAGTTCAGGAACTTGACGAGCTGAAGTGGTTCTTTTTGCAAATGTGGTCTGGTACTATTGCAATGTGAACAAGAAGAAAGTACTTTATCAATGACTTTCAGTGATGAAGGCCAAAATACTAGTTCTCTCGCTCTTCTCTTAGTGGATGCTGAACCTGAGTGACCACAGTGCAAAATCTGGATATATTCTTGTTGTAATGAAGTAGAAATAACAACTTTAGGACCTTTGAAAATAATGCCATCTTCCATCAACATTTCATCTCTGTAAGAAAAATAGGTTTGCACTTCAGGTGGTACACTATATTTTTTTGACCGTCAGCCAACATTTATGTAGTGACTGAGCTTTTGCAAAATTGGATCAGTCTTTGTATGTTCTCATAACTCATCAAGCCTGGTGGTAGAAAAATTATGCACTGTCATCACATCAAAGTCAAAATTCTCTGTGTCAAGCTGTTTTGTCATATTTCTGGGTGACCTGGATAAGGTATCAGCCAGATAGAGTAGTTTGCCTTTCATATACACCATTTTGAAGTTTTACTTTTGCAATTTGAGCACCATTCTTTGTAATCTCACTGGAGCTGAATACATTGGCTTCTTTAGAATAGTACCTAGAGGTTGGTGGTCAGTTTCAATCTGAATAGCTCGACCATAAATATAATCATGAAACTTGCAACATGCAAATACTATTGCCAAAAGTTCTTTCTCAGTTTGAGCATACTGCATTTCACTTTGGGTAAGTGCTGTAGATGCATAGGCTACTGGTCTGCCCTCTTGAAGTATAACTACGCCAAGACCAAATTCTCAAGCATCACAGGAAAGAGTGACTGGTTTACTCACATCATAGTATCTTAATGTAGATGGGGTGGCAATTTTCTCCTTAAGGTCTTCAAATGCCTTCTGTTGCTGTTATAACCATGACCATGCAACATTTTTGTGTGTCAGCTCTCTTAAAGGTGCTGTCAACTTACTAAAGTCTGGTATAAACTTGCCTAAATAGTTGACCATGCCTAGGCAATGCTGTAGAGCTTGAATATTATCTGGTGCTGACATCTCAAGAATAGCTGCTTGCTTGGTTGAGACTGGTCTCAAGCCAGTACTGGTAAATAAATGACCTACATATGTAACTTCTGGTAGTCTGAATTTACACTTCAGAGGATTGAGTTTCAAGTTTACTTCACATGCTCTGTCTAGAAGTCTCTATAGGTTTCTGTCATGCTCTGCTTCACCATTGCCGCCAACCAATAAATCATTTACTATTATGGCACAAGGATAACCCAAAAAAGTGCCCCATTGCGTGCTGGAAGACTTCACTTGCAGAATTTATTCCAAATGGCATCCTTAGGAATATGTATCTGCCAAATGAGGTACCAAAAGTGGTTAGTAATGAGGATTTGCAATCAAACATCACTTGCCAAAATTAACTTTTTGCATCCAAGACAGAAAAAACAGTAGCATTCGGTATTAGAGCTGCAACCTCTTCGACTGTATGGATTGGTGATGCGGTCTCTTCAAAGCTTTGTTCAAATCTCTAGGGTAAATACATATTCTGATTTCAGCTCAGCCTCTTTTGTGAGCTGCTACCATAGACGATACCCATTCAGTTGGTTCTGTAACTGGACAAATTACACCTTGCTGTACCATTTTATCCAGCTGAGCCTTAACTTTATCCTGCATAGCTATCGCAACTTTTCTTGCTGGTCTGACTACTGGAGTGACCTCTGGGTCTAACTTCGTGGAATACACAACTGGACATTTGCTCAACTTGTCATCGAAAACATCTGCATACTCTGAGAAAATGGCTTCAGAAAAGCTGGAGCTAGGATATGCACTTATGTGATGAACTTATTTGGTAAAAGAAAGCAGATTCATTCTCAAACTGTCCTTGAGACCCAATAAAACTGTACTGCTCTTTGAACTACATAGAATAACAAGTTGTAACAGTTCTTGGCCAAATAACATGAAAGCATCACCGAGCCTTTGGTTTGAATTTCTTCACCTCCATAAGGAACAAGTTTCACATTAATGGCTACATTGAGTTGCTCATTAGTTCTCACTTTAGCATGTCTGCTGATATAACATTACACTTTGAACCAGTGTCTATTTTAAGCTCTGTGGATTTATCATTGATCTGGACTGTACAAAACACTTCTTTCCCAACAAATTCACTGCATCAACTCTCTCACCAACCACTGATACACCATACATATGGAAAGTAGAATTGCAGTCTACTCGATCAACTTAATTTTTTTGTGTGACCTTTCTTTAACAACTGTGTGGGGTTTAACTGATTTGCAAAACATTTGAAAATTGTTCCATTTTTACACTTGTGACATTGCTGACGGAATGCTAAGCATTTCTCTCTTTTAGATTCATGATTGGCATCACAACTCTGACAGTTAGTAATGAAGCTAGACTTGGGTTTTACTGATTTATGCTTGTACTGCTCTGAGGAACATGTTCCTTTAATTGTACTTGTTGGAAAACTATTTGGTTTCCTTGGTGAGCCAACAGCAGCTGTGGCTGCCATGTGCTTAGGCCTACTTCTGTTTGTTACTTGTTGCATGCTATCTACATTTGCTCTAGAGCCTACGGAAACCATGCTATTGTCACTTGCAAACATACTTGTGTGTTTTTCTGTCACTTCATGGATTTGACAAATCTCACTGACTTCACTCATAATTAAATCACTGTCACAAAGCAAATCTTTCTCACAGCAGCACTATTAATACCACACACAAGCCTGTCCTTTATTGACACATCTTTTAAGTCACCAATCTGACACATTTTGGCTTTGTTTCTCAGGTCAATTATAAAAGCTGCAAAAGTTTCCTCTGGTTTCTGATCTCTCATGTAAAACAAATGCCTCTCTAATGTAATATTTGTCTGTGGGTTGAGCATTTCTCTGAACTTGCACTTCAAACACTCTGGGTCTTCGCTTGATTCAGCCTGTACAACAATATGATGATTTTCACCTTCTTCTTCATATACTGCTGGTGCATACACAAATTAACTCTCTCTTTCTATGGCCTCTAACCCAGCTAGGTTTAGCAAAATTAATGCCCTGGTGCATGCAGCTTTATCTGAATAAGCTGCTTGTATAAAAATATCATACTCTAGCTCAAATATACTCCATTTCTCTGCAATATTTTGATCAAATACAAGTGGTAAGGGGTTTTGAACTGTCTGCCATATTAACACATACCAGTGAAGGGTTTTAGAAATAAGCACGAGCACATGCACATACACATGTGCCAGAAATTTATGCCAGCATTTGTAACTATGCCCAATAGCACAATAAGCCTCTGTATAACTGAACTTTGTAAAATAAGTCTTTTGGGCACCGTAATACTCTTGAAATTATTGTATTGCAAAAAATCACTGATTATCAGTAAAATAAATACATCCTGCACAATGCGAATGAACTGGGCAAGAGAAATTCAGAGTCAGTCATATTTTAAGTAATTGCACTTTGCGAAAAAAACTGTATACAGCTCACTGAAATTTCCCCAAAATGGTGGTACCTTGCTAGGCAATTCTTTACAGTGCATGAAACCCTTTGTAATCTATCTACTGCAATTCATTACTGTTTAACTGTATTTTACTGCATTTCATTGCTGTTTAACTGCATTTTCTCATACTGCAAGTTCTATTCTTTTGGCTATAAGTGATTTTTCTTACTGAGTTCTTAACCTAAGGATACAGGTCTGCTGCATCCAGAGCTTCAGCTGCATGGTTTTTAACCCTTTTTGAATTATTCCAGCTATAAGTTTTTCCTTAGTAGCACTTGTGTTATCATCTAGTAGTAGTACTACTCTTAGACCTTCCTCCCTTCGCCCTTTTAGCTCTTTCAGTTTCTGACAAAAATAGATGGACAATTTCCTACATTTTCTCCTGTCAGTCTGGTCAATATGGGCATCCTGAGACAGTGTAGCAACTGCCTCATGTACACGGACAACCTTCTACTACTACCACCTAGGAACACAATTTGTGAGAGATGCAAATACATCAAGCACCTAGTTTCATTGCTCTCTCCCCCACAAATCAGTATATCTGGCACTGAGAAGGCTGGCAATATGAACACCACACCTCAAGCACAACCTACACCTACACAACACACCCACTTATATGTGGAGGTCCTCAACAAAAGCTTACCCAAACAAAAGAGATCTCCGAGGCATAAACTCGCACAAACTCCACTGCCCATCACACCACACACATGTGTCTCACAGCCACTAAGGCATAAACATAAATCCAACATATTAGTCATAGGAGACTCCATTGTGAGGCACACAGATGTGCTCCTCACCAGGCTGGATGAGGAGAAAGTCATGGTTAGTTGTTTGTCTGGTGCCAGAATCAACCATATCACCAATGCACTCAAGTCTCTCAACAGGTACTATTATGACCCTGTCATAGCCCATGTTAGATTGAATGACTTGAGACATACCTGCCTAGACTATATGAAAAGACACATGATTGAGCTTGCTGAGTATGTGTCCCAGGCAGGTATGTTCCTAGCCTTAAGCAGCATTCTACCATCAACCAGAATGATGCCTCAATACAAACAGAAAATTATTGACTTTAACAACTGGCTTAGTTTCTGGTGTCATTCCAAGGGGATCCAGTACCTGACAGCCTGGAATGACATGATTGATAAACCTTGATGCTTTGCCAGAGATATCCTGCATCTGTCTCCCTTGGGCTTCAGGCTGCTAGCAAAGGCTCTTGCCTCCCCCATAGTGCCCTTTTTTAGGAAATTCCATGAGGTCAAAAAACTATCAACATGAAAATTTCATCAAAAAAGTCTAAACATTAAACTGCACTCATTGCAAGCATTCTTAACCCTGGAAGAAGCTGACATTTGTGCAGTCACAGAAACCTGATTCAAAGCTGTGGAGAGCACCCCAGCCATACCAGGTTACTCATGCTATAATTCATTCAGACCCCAAACCGTAGGCAGCAAAACAAAAGGAGATGAAGTTGCAAAAAAAGGACATACACAACTCCACAACTCTAGGCTGTTCAAACAGTATGATGCACAGGAAATACTCCAGGTGCAGTTAACAATTGACAAGATCCCCATTCAAATCATAGCTAGCTACAGGCCTCCAACTCTGACTCAAGATTCCCACTCCACATATCTGGACCTCTTTGAATCTATCAAGATTCAACCCTTTACCCTGATCCTGGGTGACTTTAACTAGCCGACCATAGATTGGAAGAAATACTCATGCCAAAACACAAATAGGTTCATAGGTTCATAGGTAGGTACTACCTATCTGAGCGAAGGCATTTATAAGCCTAGCCGGAATTGTGTTGGCATTTGCCACCCCCTTGGATTAGTTCCCTGTGCCTCTGTCCAGAAGAGCCATTGAAGTGATCCCGGGGGTAAACTTTCTATTTCCCATCCACTTGTCAAGGTTTCTCTTGAAGAGTGTTATCGAGGATCTCTGCCTAATGTAGATTGGAATCTTATTCGAGAGCATGGGAAGTCTCTGGGACAGGAATCTATCACTCCAGCCCATCCTATTTATTGTTGTGGTGAGGTTTAGATCCCTAGAGTGTGTGGCTCAAGGGGATATGGTTTTCTTTAGGTGGAGCATTTCCATCAATTCTGGGTTGGACATGGCCTTGTATGTCAGGCATATATCACCTCTGAGTAGGCGATGTGCAACTGAGTACAGCTGGAGTTTCTTCAGTCAAGCTGCATAGGGCATCTGTTTGAGGCCAGTGATCCTCTTGGTGAGGTACTTCTGTGGTCTTTCCAGCTGATGCAGGTGTCTTGTAAGGTACATCCCAAATGGGGCGATGCACTCTATGATGGGTCTGATGAGTGATGAGTAGAGGGGCACAATGACCTCTTTTGATCTGGATGCAAACCCTTTTGTGATTAGGTGGGCCACATAGAAGGATTTTCTAACAACTTTGGCAATGTGATTATCAAAGGAGAGATTACTATCTACTTGGGTCCCCAGATCCCTTATTACGTCTTCCATATTTAGGGGGCTACCACCTATGTGGTAGTTTGTGGGTACTTTGTTTTTTCCAAAGGGGATGACTATGCACTTTTTGTCATTTAGCTTGAGGCCATGGTTTTGACACCAGGTATCTGTCTCAGTGAGACCCTTTTGGAGGATGTCTGTGTCAGCCAGAGAGTCAATTATAGCCCCTAGTTTGCAGTCATCTGGGAACTTGGTCAGCCATAGAGATTCCTTGATTTTATCAAAGCAAATGGCTTGGACCAGTTGGATGACACCCCCACAAGAGGTGAAAATGTCTTGGACTTGGTATTAACCAATTTGAGTAACCACTGCAGCATACCTACAGTGTCATCATCCCTGTTAAGATCCGGCCACAAAGCAGTCACTTTTGAAGTCACCATCTCCCCCAACTCCTCCCCCCAGCTATGATCAAACAAAAAAACTTCCCCAAAGCTAAATACAACCTCCTCAGGTAAGGTATAAACAGCTTCACAGCCCCTCCCCCTCCAGAGGAACTGGCACATATGTCCAAACCTACACCAAAGCACTATATGGGCATTTATATAGCTGCATGGAATCAGGAATACCAGACAAGATGAAGTCATCCTCCACAAGGAAGAGTAAACTTGTCTACTGGACATCTACAATAAATAAACTCTATAATAAAAGGGAAAAAATGCAGTCCAGGACGAAGAAGGAGCAGGTGTCTAATTGGAAGCAATCTCTCCTTAGCCTGAACAAGCAAATAAGAGCACTAGTGAAATCTTCTAAAGCAAACTTTGAGTCCTAACTGGCCACATCTACTGAAGACAGTCATAAGGCTTTCTTCACATATGTCTGCTATCTCAAGGGAAGCACCCAGATCTCCTCAGATCTGGTGGTCAAGGACACCACATACACAAACCCTGTAGATATAGCCTACCTGCTGGCAGACAGGTTCAGTGAAAAATTCACTCCTCTGTCCCCCATCAGTAAAACAGGACATCTCCAGACCCTGCCCCCTCACCTTATCTCTAGGGAGCAAGTTATTACTGCCCTCTTAAAAGCAAGAAATACAGCCTCAATGGGACCTGATAACATCTCTGGCTGCATCCTACATGAACTCAGGCAGGAACTTGCAGCACCATTAGGCACCCTATCCAACCAAAGCCTGAATACCAGCTTCATCCCAGCCAAGTGGAGGACAGCTTACTGTCATCCCTTTGCACAAAGGTGGAGTGTCCACCAATCCGGGAAATTATAGACCCATCAACCAAACTAGCCTGATCTGCAAGGCCATGGAGCAAAATATCAGAGACCTCATTAGCAAGGACATTGGCAACCTCCAGACACTTTATCCCACACAGTTTGGTTTTGTCAAGGAGAGGTCATACCACTTAGATTTGGTCGACTTCTTTGAGACAGTCACCAAGGCCATAGATGAGGGCAAGATGGTGCACACCACCTGCCTTGACCTGGCCAAGGCCTTTGATACTATTCCCCCACTCAGGTATAATACATAAACTCTCTCAACTAGGCATCAATTCATATGTTACCAGATGGGTAGCAAACTGGCTCACTGATAGAACCCACCTAGTCAAAATAGGGGAAGCCACCACAAGTAGTAGACCCGTAACAAGCGGTGTACCCCAGGGTTTGGTCTTGGAGTGTCTGCTGTTTGGGATATACTTCTCAGAGGTGCAGGCCATATCTAATGGGCTATGGCTGACCAAGTTAGCAGATGACTGCAAGCTGGGTTCTGTCATCAATTCCCCTAGTGATGTGGACATCCTCCAAGACTGCCTCACCCAGACAAATGACTAGTGCCAGAAACATGGCTTCAAACTGAATGCCAAAATATGCATCATCATCCCTTTTGGGAAAAATAATGTCCCCACAAATTATCACAGTGATAATAAGGCACTAAACACACAATCAGTCTTGAGGGACTTGGGCACCCAGATTGATAGCAAACTTGTCTTTTGACCACCATATTGCCTCTGTTGTACAGAAAGCTTTCTATATGGCTTACCTCATTAGTAAGGGTATCTCATCCAGGGACAAGATGGTTATAACATCTCTGTATTCTTCCCTTATAAGACCCATTATTGAGTACATTGCCCCTTTTGGCATGTACCTCACAAAGCACATGCAGCAGCTGGAGACACCACAGAGGTTCCTCACCCAGAGAATCCTAGGCCTCAAACATAAACCCTACACAGATAGGCTGAAAGCCCTGTCCCTCTACTCAGTCTCATACAGACTCCTCAGAGGTGACCTCTATCTAGCATACAAAGCAATCTCAGACCCCATGCTGATAGGACTGCTGCATATCCACAAGTCAACATTCGAGTAACCTGCACCTGTACCTCAACCTGGTCTGTGACATCAATAGGACTTGGTGGGACAGATTTGTGTCCCAGAGACTCCCCCTTTTGTGGAATAGACTCCCTTTCCACTTAAAGCAGAGTACCTCATTAAACCTTTTTAAGCTCAACCTGGATAATGGATGGGGAACAGAAAATGCACCCCTAGGATTACACCTGTGTCCCTGCTTGACAGTGGCATAGGGTGCTGGCTAGTTGGAACACGGGCTAAATTCTTGTCTTGGCTTGTAAGGGCCTCAGGGTCAATAGCCTAGTAACTTCCTATGATCCTATGATCCTAATGGCAGCACTTTGCGAATAGACACACCCAGCACAATAAACTTTTCGAAATAGCTATACTTTGACTGTACATCACAAAATAGTTGCACTTTGCATACAAACAAACTCTTCAGAATACATGCACAGTAATAAGCACACACTGTAAGCACTTTTACACACTTTGAGATAACTTGGAATAACTCTAGTTTTCACTTGATACAATACGAAGTTGTAGTTATGCCAAAATACAGCACTTTATCAAAAAACATGCAGTCGCCTTGCTTTCTTTATGATTAATGTGCCATTTTTGCCCTTATTATATTCTTTTTGCTCATTTAATCACTTTTCATGCCCACCGTACCATTCTTGTGCTCTTTTTACTCTAAACATACCCATTTTGCTTTAAACATACTCGTTTCACTTTTCTGATAACTGTTTTGTCAAATATCTTAATTTTAAACATTTCCCTTAGTTAATAATCCTTTTGTGCCTCCTGCTTGTTTAATAATGCGGTTTGTGGCCTTGTAACGTGCCATTTTATCTGTTTTATAAAATAAGCAGTTTGTGCGAACTCTCATTACCTTTGATTTTTTTCTGGCTCTTTTTTGTGCTCGTTTCTCTTAGTTTACCTTCACTGTCATCTCTGCACCTCATGGCTCTGAATATCATTCTCTGGAATCCTGGTTCTGACACCATGTCACTCTCCTACTTTGGACACAATAGAAGAGTCTTCGTGGGTTCTGTTCAAGGAGATTTATTATATACAAACACATCACGATAGATGTTTACTGACTTTAACTTAAGTAACTTATCTACAAACTAACTACTGCAATCATGCATCCTTACTCTTTGGCTGCACTCTAAAAATGGCACAGGGAATAGCACTTGCCTAGTATTTATATGTGTATGTCCAGTCCTTGATATGCTTCTTAAAGACACAGCACATACTATTTGATCTACACTAACTGATTGACTGCACACTTGCATGCTCACACTCTGGCTGCTTACTCAAAATGGCACTCTTGATTGCACGTGCTCAGTACTTATATGTATGTGCTGACTCACTGGAAAGCTTCTTAAAGGTATATCACACACATTGATCTGCATCCTCCCTCTTTACTGAGCTATCTCATGTAAACAATAACATTTGAATAGGCATTCAGTTATACAGTCACGAATAAAGAACAACAGTCATGTCCAGGTTGCCATATATCTGGGACTAGGTTTTGAGATGCAACCTGATCTCGTGACATAATAGTTAGGACTGGGTTTAGTGACAGGGACAGTCACTGGAGAATATTCTGCATGAGGAGTCTCAGGGATTTTCTCAGGAATGGGGATTGCTGATGGAATGTTCTATGGAACAGGATCATTGGACAAGTCACTCTGAGAACTTGAGTCTTTGTCACAGGCAAGATGGTGTAACACTGATTCAGACACTGATAACAAATGCTTCTGATTTCATCTGAATTCCATTCCTTGTGATTCCACAATGTACAATCTCGGCTCTTGCAAAGCTGATGCGATCAAAACTTTTTGACATCTGCATCCTCACTATCTCCACTTTTTTCAATGAACTGAGTGGTTTGCTGGCTTTATCATAGTAAGACTTCTGGGCAAATGCTTTTTCAACAGTTGGGCTTTTACTGCTTTGTTGTTCTTAGCACTTGGAACCAATAAATTACTGCTGATTGGCAATGTGGCTCTTGTTTGTTTTGACATAAGTCTCTGGGCAGGTGAACCAAGATGTTTATCATGAGGAATGCTTCTAAGATTTAAAAAGTTGAGAAAAACATATGTATTGTCATATTTGGATTTCTCTAACAGCTGTTTTGCACTTCGAACTGCATGTTCAGCCAAGCCGTTATACTGGGGGTATTCAGGACTACTCGTGATATGAACAAAGTCCCACTCTTCAATGAATTTCTTGAACTGCTGACTAGTAAACTGTACATCATTGTCAGAAATAACTTTGTGTGGACTACCATGGACAGAAACATGTTGCTTCAACATAGTAATGATAGTATGGAAGTTAGATTAGGAAGTAGGTCAATCTTGAACCAATTTGAATAAGAGTCTACTAACACCAAGTAATGCTGACCATTCCACTCAAAGATATCTGTGGCTACTGTCAACTAAGGTAGTTCAGGAATCTGGCTTAATTGAAGTTGTTCTTTCTGTTGATGTGGCTTTGTACTATTACATACTGAACAAGATGAAAGTACTTTCTCAATATCTCTTAACATAGTAGGCCAAAATACTAGACCTCTCATCCTTCTTTTGGGAGAATCAGTTCCTGGGTGTCCACAATGCAAGATATTGATGTACTCTTGTTGCACGGACTTTGGAACAATCATATCAGGAACTTTCATCATACCATTGCCTGACAAAATCTCATCTCTGTATGGAAAATAAGGTTGCACTTCCACTGGTAAACAAGATTGCTTTGAAGGCCATCCTTGACTTATAAAGTGGTTGAGCTCTTGAGAACTCTCTCTGAAGCTGTGTGAGTTCTGTGCTCATCAAGATATGTGGAAGAAAAATTTCTTACTTCCATGACCTCAAAATCAAGTTGCTCATCGAAAAGTGAAGTAAAGGGCAATAGATAAATCACGGCAGCCAAGCGTAAGTCAATACCAAAGGCCTCACAATAGCAGTACCTGCTGTAAAACCCATAATTAAGATACCCTGCAGCTGGAATTGCACATACACACCCAATTGCACCAGCACCATCCATTGCAGAATAGTATAAGGTGTGAAAGCCCCTACACACACATTTGTGTATTCCCAGACTCTGCACCATTGGTGTATACAGATGGGGAACTTTTAATATGTACATGTTAGGGGCTGCCATAGCTTTGATTCACTAGCATGTGTTAGAGACTGACGGTGGTGTGGAGGATGATGCTGACAACCATCTCAGGCACCGGAGGAGGAGAAGAGTGTTCAGACCCAGGGTAACCTGCCAGGGGCTACATGATCTGGAGATAGTTGACCGTTACAGGATGGACAGGGACACCATACAGCAACTTGTTGAGCTGTGCCAGCCACTCCTTAGAGCCAGAAATAACAGAGATGAACCCATCCCAGTGGACACGAAGGTATGTGCAAGCTTGAGAATACTAGCTACAGGTACCTTTCAAAGGCCAACTGGGGATATAATGGGGATCTTACAGGCATCAGAATCCAGGGTACTCCACTAGTTCCTGGATGCCATGTTACCACATGCCAATGAGCACATATACTTCCCCCAAACGAAGGAGGAGTTGGCCAGCAATATGCGTCTCTTCCACTGTGTGGCAGACTACCTGGAGGTACTGGGTGCAATAGACTGCATGCACATACACATCAAGACACCACCTGGTGAGCAGGGTAGGTGTACATAAACTGCAAGGGATACCCCTCCATCAACTGCCAGGTCATGTGCAATGCCCAGGGCATTATCATGGATGTGTGTGCTGGCAGCCCTGGAAGCTATCACAACTCCCACATCTGGCATGCCTCACAGCTGTATCAGGTATTTGCCAGGGGGGACATCCCATATGGCCACCTGGTGGGGGATGTTGGCTATGCACTGGAACCGTGGATGATGACTCCCATCAGAAATGCACACACAGCCACGCAAGAATGCCATAATGAGGCACATGCAGAAACCAGAATCATCATAGAGTGCATGCTTGGGATGCTGAAATCATGGTTCTGTTGCTTGGACATATCTGGTGGAGCCTTGCAGTACTCTCCAGGCACGTGTGCCCACATCTTCATAGTATGTGCCATGCTACACAATATGATCCTGCGGAAACAGGAAAAAATGGTGAAAGCCCTCACAGCCCACCACCATTGCCAAGGGCCCCACAGGCACAGAGGGACTCAGACCATGAATACCCTGTGCCAGCCCCAGTAGGCAGATGGAGGCGTGCCCAGTATGCCCATGCCTTGGCAAAGAGGGAATGTATAGCACACACACTGACAGTGTAGGCACTTATGGACTGACACCCTTCTCCACCTGCAAACATGGATGGCACACACACCCATGGCCACCTGTAAATTGTCATGTATAGGTGGCCTACTGTGGGCATCCTACATAGGCAGCCCTCAACTATTGTACACACAACTACAATTGGCACGAGGTAAGTCAATACCTGAACAGTAAATTAAGCTATCAGCATGTGTCCATATTGTATGTAAAGGTTCATAGATACATAAGTAGGTACATGCCTAACTGCCCGAGGCCAGTCATAAGCATAGCCAAAAAGTGTCTGCTGTAGCCACCCCATTGCTTAACTAACTGTGCCTCTGTGGAGCAGAGCCAATTGCGGGATCCCTGGGGTGTATCCACTGTTCCCCACCCACTCTGCAAGGATTCCTGGAGTGTTAGTGAGGGGTTTTGTATAATGTAATCAGGGATGTAGTTCCAAATAATGGAGAGTACCTGTGACAGGAATCTGTCACTCCAGCATCTTCCAGTTATGGCTGTGGCAAGGTGTAGCTCATTACAGTGTGTGGCTCACTATGACATGGATGCCCATAGGTGGAGCATATCCATTAAGCCTGACTTGGACACGGCTTTGTTGACCATGCAATTATTATCCCTGAGTAATTGAGATGCCACTGAGTAATGCATGTGTTTATGCAGTCTGGCAGCATAGGACACATGTGTGAGGGCATTATCCCTCTATGCGAGGTACGTTCGTGGTCCTTCCAGCTATCAGATGTGTCCTCTGAGGAACATCCAAAATGGGTTATCATACTCGATGATGCGATTGATGACTGATGAGTAAAGGAGCACAATAACCTAAGTTTGTTTAGATGTGAACCCTTAAGTAATCAGATGGCCTACATAGATGGATGTCCTAACTACTTTGCACATATGACTGTCAAAGGAGAGATCACTATGTAATGTAGTCCCCACATACCCATTACGTCATCTGAATTATACTGTCTGCCACTCATGTGTTAATATGTGTGTGTCTAGTTTACCAAAATGGAATGACCATGCAGTATGTGGCCTTTAGCTGGAGGCCATCACTCTGACACCCTGTGTTGGTCTATGTGAGGCCACTTGAAGGACATCTCTGACAGCTGGACTGTCAGTTATGGCTCCCAGTCTGCAGTAATCACCAAACACAGCCTGTTGTAGTCCTCCTGTGTTAGCCCATACCTCTGAGAAGTATATGGCAAACAGTAGGGGTCCCAGGACTGAGTCCTGTGGGACACCAGTTGTGACTGGTCAAGAGTTGGACCTGGAGGCTGCTAGGCTTACCATGTGGGTTCTGTGTGTAAGCCTGTTGGCAAACCAACTTGTGATGTATGGGTGTATGTACTGACCGGTGAATGTAGAAATAATACCTGAGTGGGGAATGGTGTCAAATCCCTTGGCAAGGTCCACGTAGTATGTGTGAACTACCACACCCCACACCTAAAGTCTAGGTGGCTGTAAGATGTCAAACTGGTTCAGTAGACATGATCTGCACTCAATCAAGGTGACCTGGGTTGGGTCAAGTGTCTGGAGGTTACCATTGTCTATGTTCATGAGTGCCATGAGGATGCGCTTCATAGTCAGATCAGGCTACTCAGGCCTATGGGGTGGTAGTTACTATGGTCAGTTGTGTCACCACCTTGGTGGAGTGCAATAGCTGTTGCCATGTGCCAGTAAATGGCCATGTAGCCTGTGCAGAGGCTGATGGTGAATTGCTAAATTAGGCGGGGGGCCACTTTGTCTTGTGGTGTCTGCAGGATGCAGTCTGGGACACCATCTGCCTCCTTTGACTCTCTCTCATGCCATTTGAAAGGGCCATTACCACCTGTGTGTCACAGATGTCTAGGATACTGTACATTTTGGGTATTGTTGCGGGCCCAGTAGGGGGTGAACTTGCTCCGAATGCATCATCAAGTGTGTTGGTGATATCAGTAGGGTCAGTATATTCAGTGCAATATTGCACCAGCACAGTGCAAATCTGTGTGTTACTGCTTACATCCTTGACATAGCCAAATAAGCCTTTGTGGTCATATTCTGAATCCATGCCTATTTACCTGTGGATGTCAGCCTTGGATGATTACATGAGTAACATAAGTAACATAAGTATCATGTCTTGGGATTTCATGTTGTTCTGGACTACTGTACTACTTCTGTTGTATAGCCTGTATAATGCAGACAGGGTTCAGCAGACTGGTGTCCTTGTGTAGGCATAGCTAGTCCTGGTTTACCATTGATGGCACAACCCATACATGTTTGTAGGTGCTTATAGACTGCACTCGTAATTCTGTCTGTATCTTGAGCAGTGTAATCCCTGGGTGTGGGGACTGTGAACCCTCACACCTCTGTCATTAGTACTGTGGATTTAGCTGTAGGAAAGGTATTCAATGTGTGTTCCTTGTGTGGGGGAGATGGTTGGGAGTTGAAATCATCAGTGAATAGTTCATGGTCAGATCTAAACAGTGACCGGTTTACCTTTGCTGTAGTGCACCTATTGCACATGTCAGTGATTACCACTTCTAGTATGTTTTCACCTCTCGTTAGTCCATCTACCAAGTTTTACAGGCCATATGAGGTGATAAATCCCAGGAAGTGCTGGGCCTGGAAGTGAATACTCGAGTAGGTTAGCCAGTTAAGTGTAGGGTAGCCGACATTGATCAATAACAGGGTGTCTGGTAGGACTGTCATGTTTACCACTGTCTCCAGATAGTTGTAGTGGTGCTCCTGGGTCATAGAGGATTATCTGTAGCAGTTCACAGTTTGCATTGGAGTCGTGGCTGATGTTAGCTGCAAATGGATGATCACAGAGGTATCATGCTGCCCCACTAAGTTGGAGGTGTAGGTATACCCGATGAATATGGATACACCCCCTCCATGTCTGTGCCAGTCCATTTACAGTGGCTGAAATGTGTGTTATGGGTTGTAGTCTGGTAGTGCCGGTGTCCTAACAGGAGCCTAAAACAGGTCCCAGTCACAAAACAGATGTAGATGTTGTCCATATTGAGGGGTGCTGTGAGTGCGTGCATGTTGTGAGTACTACCCCTGGTGTTGTGTCACCTAACCCTCATTGGTTCCACTACTGTGCAGTTCATGGAGGTGAGATCCACCTCTGAGACCTGCCTAGAAATGGCACCATGGGTGCACCAATAGCCTTGGCCAGCATTCCAAAGCCTTAGGCTGATACATGCAAGTTGGTATGGCATTGTTGCAGGCATGTATCCCATCTGTGCTTGTGTCCCATCTTTCCTGTAGGTAACCTACTGGTAAGCAATACAAAGCATAAAACCTATACATGTCCACTAGCTTCGAAGATAGGCTTTTGGTATGATTATGTATCATTAGATGGGAAAAAGGAAATTCACCCCGGGGATCACGTCAGTCGCCCTGCTAGACAGGAGTCCAGCGAAGTAAAGTGTGGGAAGAAATAGCAAGGGAATTGTTATGGCTAGGCTTGTATAGGCCCTACAGATGATAGCCTAGTACCAACCTATGAACCTATGAACCTAGTAGTCTATATGCTATTGCTGTACTTAACTGTTGTCTGACTATATGGTGAATGTACACTGTATATTGTGATCAGAAAACTTTGTATAATTACATATGATGTTGGAGATGGCCTGCACTGTAGAGGTTCACAGATAGGCAGTAGACTACCTGCCATAGGGCATTTAGAAGCATAGCTACAGTGTGGTGGCTTTACCTACACCATTGATGAAGTAACTGAGCCTCTGTCAAGCATAGCCAATAAACTGATTCCAGGCAGAGTTGCTGGAAGCTGTTGAAGACTGGTGTGCTGTAGGGTGATAAGGGCACATAGTGATCTCAAAAGGGCATGTTAACATGACAAACCAACAGCATTCAATTTCCCCAACAGGTCTTGCAGCTGTAGAACTTGAGTGGCTCCCCCACACCCTGGCTGTATGTGTCTGGGACACATGATCCCAGGGGTGTATACACTGTTGGCCAGTCACACATCAAGGTTTCCGCTGAAGTGTATCAGTGAGTGGTTATGCCAAATGTAGTTAGGATGTTAATGTATAGTCTCCCAATTCATGTGTCATGTCAGTATTTCGAGAAGCTCACTGGGTGTGGGTGGCTCCACCTGTTGTGTAGCCAAGCTTACGCATAGGATTCATGGACATAGGAAATAGGCAGAAGGAATGTCAATGTCAATAGTGTAATGGCTACAGCATTTGCATAATATCTGTGCAGTCCTGGTTCAAATCCCAATAAAGTCAGAGATGATTTACATGTTACATAGTTTTTGATGAACTTGAAATACAGCAGCATGCTATTAACCAAATCAGTATCCAAAACATCAAAAAAATGATGGCAGCACTAGGAAATGAATAAACATTTGGAACAAACAACTGATAAAATGTGCGTTAATCACCCTTGCACTACCAGTGCCTGCTCTGAGAGGTAAAATTACCACTACCAGGATTAGAACACGCAACCATGTACACAATTTTCACAATAACCTACCACTAAGCTACCTGAGCTGTACCAATGGCAGCTGTGTATGCTGACAGGTTAAAACACAAAAGGTAGGAATGTGTGGAAATAGGACAAACTGGCATGTACCAAATGAAAGGTGTATGCTATATATATATATATATGCAAATAAAAAAAAAAAAAAAAAATATATATATATATATATACATACATATATATATATATATATATATATATATATATATATATATATATATATATATATATATAGAGAGAGAGAGAGAGAGAGAGATATATGTTGATATATGGGGATATACATATATAGGTAGATATACAGATAGGTTAACAACATCTACATAACCATGGAGGTACATTAAATGGGATACCTACCAAATACCTACTGCTTGACATACTGATGCGCTTAATCACGGGGCTTAAAGTCCGAAAGACCACAGTACCAAAACACCAGAAGTGCGAGGTTTAAAATCCCCATGTTAAGGGACATTTAGTCAGTGCTTCTGGTGTTGCGGTTTAGGTAGGTTACTGTGTGTAAGTGTGTTTCTGAGGGCTGTAGTGTGTGTAAGTGTGTGTACTGAGTGTGGTGTGTGTTCCTGGGGGACTGTAATGTGTGGTTGTGGGTTTGCTTTGTGCATCTGTTTGTGCGATCTAGGAGGTAGAATATTAAAGTAGGGGGGGTTTGTGGGGCACAGACACCCACATGGGTGTTGTAGGGGGGCTTGCCCACCTGCTCATATGTAGTGTAGGATGGTTTTATTGGATGTGGTGGGTAGCAGTGTGTCTGTGTGTGCGTGTGTGTTTTCCATGTTTGTGTTACATTTGCGAGTTACTGTCGCTGTCGGTAATGTGGGGTATGGGAGTCTGGGCCTGGTACTGTGGGCGTCGGAATTGTGTGGTTTTGGGATTCCATAGGTATCCCGTATAGAGCAGTTGAAGTGTTCATATATGAGTATAACATGGACTATAGCAATCACACATTCCGCCATGACCAAACTTTATGAACAAAGGATATGGAGAGTATATGCCTATACACTATTCCAAATATGTGCTCTGGACATCAGCCAATGATAGGGTTACCACCTGTCCCACTTTGCGAGGGACAGTTCCTCTTTGAGCGGTTGTGTCTTGACCAAAAATATTAAACGTGGCAAATGTCCTGAGATTGTACGATATAATTATGTCCCATATGTAATCTAATAGTTGCATACAATAGTTCTTTCTGTATCTAAAATACTTACATGTTACAAGAAACAGGATAAGCAACTAAACTGCTACAAGAATAAGCTTATATTTAGGCAAAAAAGGAAAGTTCTATCCCTTGTACTGACCATGGGTTTGTGTCGGCCTTTAAAATCTGATGTGTGTCCTGAAAATGTCCCACTATGGCCATTTGAAAAGGTGGCAACTCTAGCCAAAGAGGATCAGTCACCAACACAACTCCAATGACTGAAAATACCTATGACAGAAATACACAGCTTTCATGTAGCAACACTTTATTACATTCTAATGTATTGCCGAAAGGATTCAAGGACTAACATCACCTGCATGATATACAGGAACCAATTAACAGTGCCTTAATGAATCAGCCTGCAATTACCATAGTATTAGCCCACTAAAGGATAGATGTTCAAATAGGGAAGGAACCCTAACGCACATATCGATTATGTATAAAAGCAGTTCCTACACACCTGCATCTGCTATGTACACCCACCAACATCACCCCCACACCCAAACAAATTACAATACAAACTGTAATAACATCACAAATCATTCACTCACTGTACGACTTCTGCAGAAGCATTAACATACCTTGTCAGAGATGCACTAACATGGCCCTATGTGAAATAATTGCTGTTATACAATGGAACAGCTGCTGATGTTACAGGGTTTGTTTGCACTAATCCCATTTCAGAGGGTTGTGTATACACCAGGAAGTGTTACCAATTACTGATTAACAGAACAGTATGATACACATGTACACCAAACCAAGGATGTCTGGTGAGCACACTGTAAACCACCTAACAGTTCATGCATAGCCATACAGCCTTGAGCTGCCCAAACATCCTTGCCAGACTGAAACATTTGCAGAAGTATCAGGTACAAACAAACCCTGCATAAGTAGCAATGTTCTGAAATATAACAGCTGTACTCACATGCAGAACAACATCTTCTAGCCATTACAAACAATCCACGGGAGTCATGAAGCTAATATATCTCTGTCTGTCTCCATATAGCTGTTGAAATACATCACAAACAACACATCCAGGCCGTCTTCCTTGAAAGTAAGGCAAACAGACAACTCCCAAGTGGAGTACACAATTATACACCACTGTTGCCATGGTATTGGCTAATGGAGTAGCTGCACAGCTGATGTGCATCTAATTAACTACTTTGGAACACCAGTTGGTGGTCAGGATAGCACATGTTACCGATATTTAACTATAAAAGGATGGCTTATCACACATTCAAACCATCTGTATATACCAGCAGAATGTTACAAAGAAGATTGAAACACAAACTGAAAAGGATTGAATTAACATTCAATGACACCTCAGGTTACTAATAAGGTATGTAGAACACTCGGTATGTCTGTGTATGTAGTAGCTGTTCTGTAATATTTAAAGTGCACGCAATCCATATAGTGGAAACAGTTATCTTATAGTGATGTATTGTTGAACATAGTAATGCTTGTAGTATTTATGTGTTTACTGCTGTAGGTCACAAGGCAAACACTGCATACACCACAAGGGATGCTATATAAGGGCTTTGAACCCAAATATTCTTCAGCAGCTGCTGTCAGTGGCAGGGCTGGTCCAACAAGTATGTGCTATAACAGGGGATAGTATATGTTGATATTTTGTAACAGTAGGCATATGTATGGGTGTATTACTGAGAATAGCATGTAGAAGGTTGGCCCACTGTGCAAGTATGATTTGCATTGTGGGATATTGTGCCAATAACTATGTAATGAACAGTATTGTAGGCAGATATGTATTACAAGTTACAAAGCATTACTGTTATGTTAGGCAAACATTAGTTATGTCTATTGGCATTTACAATACACAATAACAGGATACATATGACTTGTAGTCACCCGACAGTTTATCAGCATGATAGCAAAGAAAAATGGAAGAGCAAGTTAACTATCCATGTACATAAGACATGTAATAAGTGCAAAGGTAGGTACTAGGCTGTCTGCCCAAGGATATTTATAAGCCTAGCTAGAGTGTGTTGGCTTCTGCCACCCCCTTAGGTTAGTCACCTGTCCCTCTGAACAGCAGAGCCATTAGTTCCCTGTGCCTCTGTTCAGCAGTAACCCAGGTTACATGTCTTGTCTCCCATCCACTCGTCAAGGTTTCCCTTGAAGAGTGCTAGTGAGGAACCCTGCCTGATGTACATTGGAATCATGTTCCAAAGCATGAGGAGTATCTGTGTCAGGAATATATCCGTCCAGCACGTCCTAGCCATTGTTGTGGTTAGGTGTATATCCCTAGAGCATGTGGCTCTCAGGGGCTTCTGTTTAGGTGGAGCATATCCAGCAATACTGGGTTGGACATGGGCCTTGTATGTCAAGCAGAGATCACCTGTGAGTATGCGGTATGCAACTGAGTACAGCTGGAGTTTCTTAGGTTGGGCTGCATAGGTCATCTGTTTGAGGTCAGTAATCCTCTTGGTGTGGTACTGTTGTGGTCTTCAAGCTGTTAGAGTTGTCTTGTAATGTACATCCAAAATGGGGTGTTGTATCCTTTAATGGGGCTAATAAGTCATGCGTAGAGATGCGCAATGGCCTTCTTTGTTCTGAATGAGAACCCATTAGAGATTAGGGGGGCCATGTAGAAGTATATTCTAACCACCTTATCATTATGGGTATCGAAGGAGAGATTGCTATCTACTGTGATTCCTAGATTCCTTATTACCTTTTCTGTATGTAGGGGACTAGCACCTATGTGGTAGTCCACGGGTAATTAGTTATATCCAAAGGGGATGACTATGCCCTTTTTGGCATTCAGCTCAAGGTCATGCTATTGACACCAGGTATCCGTCTCAGTGTGACCCTTCCGGTGGGTGTCTGTATCAGCTGGGGAAACAATTATGGCCCCTAGTTTGCAGTCATCTGCAAACTTTTTCAGCCAAATCCCTCCTGTGCTTGCCTGTACATCAGAGAAGTATATACCGTACATGAGGGGGTCCTAGGACTGAGCCCTGGGGGACGCCACTTGTAAGTGGTATACAGTCGGACCTAGGGTATGCAACTCCCACTGTGTGGGTTCTGTCCATGAGCCACTTTGCAAACCATCACATGACATAGGGGTTAATGTTCAGGTGGATGGGCATGTCGATAATACCAGAATGGGGAATGGTGTTGAAAGCCTTTGAGAGATCAAGGTAGGCTGTGTGGACCTCCTTACCCTCATCTAATGCCTTGGTAACTGTCTCTAAGAAGTCCACCAAGTTTAGGAGGCATGGTCTGCCCTTAACAAAGCCAAACTGGTAGGGGTCAAAGATTTGGAGGTACCCAATGTCTCTGTGACTGAGATCCATGATGATGTGCTCCATAGCCTTGCAGACCAGGCTAGTCAGGCCTATAGGGCAATAGGTCCCATGGTCCACTGTGGCGTGACCTTTGGGGAGTGGGATAACTGTTGCTGTGTGCCATTCAGGGGGCACAAGGCCCGATGCGTGGCTATTATTGAACATGGTGCGTAGGTGGGGAGCCAGTACTTTTTGAAGTTCATGTAAAATGCAGCCTAGGATGTTGTCCAATCCCATGGATGCTGTGATATTGGCTTACAGAGTGCTGCTTTTACCTGAATAGTTGTGATTACAGGGACTCTGCAGTCTTCCTGTATAAATATGGGCCCTTTAGTGTGTGAGAGGGGGGAAGAGTAGCACTGAACCTATCTGCCAGGATGTTGGCAATATCACTTGGCTCTGTAATGTTCGTGCCTTTGTGTTGTAACTCAGAGCAGATCTGGGTGTTGACATCGAGATATTTGACATAGCTATAGAATGCTTTGTGGTTGTCATTGGAATTAGTGGTGGTTTTGTTTCCATAGCTCGCTTTGGAGGACCTTATAAGGGATCTCACCTTCTTACTGAGGCTGACCAGGGAGCTACTCCATGCATGGGATTGTACTCTCTTTTACGACAGTGTCTTCCTTCTGTTTTACAGTTTGTTTATGGCAGGGGACCACCAGATTAGCTTCCTTAATTAGAAGTATAGTGTCTTGATTCTGTTTGGGATAGCACGATCCATGCACTCGTGTAAGTGCTTATAGAGAGCATTTGTGTAGGATTCAGCAGTTGTAACTGTATTGTCCATCTGCATGGGTGTCATGAAGTTCACCATGTCCGTCTTAAGAAGCATGAAGTTGGCTTTGTAGACATATTATACTGTGGTTCCCTTAATGGAGGGTGGGGGTGGGATGTGGATATCAACGGTGTTCAGCTTATGGTCAGATCGAACCAACGAGGAGTTGACTTCTGGTGTGGAACACCGGTCACTCATGTTGGTAATGCTTAGGTCTAGGATATTGTTGCCCCTGGTGGGTGTGTGGATGAGTTTATCCAGGGCATTGGTGTTTATGAATTCCAGAAAGCATTGAGCTAATAAGTTGGTACACGAGTAGTTTTCCCAGTTAATGGTGGGGTAGATTCAGTGAGACTATGTGATGAGTGTGGTGTGGTGTGAATGTTTACCTTTTCCACATGACTGTCAGGGTCAGTCTTGTTTGGAGAGAGCTTTACCTCCAGTTTGGCTAGATAAGTGCATTTGTCACAGGTTGTAGTGTTTGTTGGTCGGTGGAGAGGGTTGTCTGTGTACATGAGGCAATGTCTACATTGACTCAAGATGTCCAGATTCATCAGATAGGTAGGAGAGAACACTGGCAGCTGACCCTTGGACATGCCTGAACATAAAACTAATTTCCCCTAGATAAGTGAAGAAAGTGAGTACAAAAGCTATTTTACTCTAAGCAAGTGAGAAAAGTATGTACAAAACCTGTTTACCTCTAGGTAATGAGGAAGATTGAGTGCTATAGCAATTAGTAGCTTATGTAGTGCTTACAAGTTCTGAACAAGTGCTGAGCATGAATAAGCAATCCAGATAGGGTCTTGGATAACATAAACACACTGCCCCCCCCCAACAGGTACACAATCATATATCCATATATACCACAGAGCCACTGTACCCACAACTATGCAGGTACAAGCTGCACTCAGGCTGTATGGGACCTGTCCACATCCCAGGTTGTATCATACACATATGGCAAAACAAGTTGCTCTCCACATACACATCATGTAAAACATAGCTTCATGTCAGGCTGTGTACACACTGAATGGTGCACACCAACAGGTATCACAACCCACAAAGGGGGAGACACCACTGATAGTAGGAAGTACTGCACTATTACCCTGCTGAGTCTGGTCTGAAAGGCCATGAACCTTGATAAAATTATTTTATGTCAGCAGTACAGATGTAGATGACAGTAAGGGTGATTTCACACTGCATATCATAACCTTGCCAGGTCATTGAACATCATCACCCATACTGTGTTCCACCTACACTCGGTATAGTAGATGTACATTCCTATGTCACAGGAGTGTTTTAAAATGGGACTGCTGGCAGAACCAACACTACGGAAGGTGTCTGAATAATACATGCACATCACACCAGTGCCAGCTATAGTAAGACAGAGTTAATTAATTGTACTCCCCCTCATTGTAGTCCATACCACACAGACTAACAAGGCATCTGCCTATTGAAGTATGCAAATGACTATGAGCTAGGAGCAATAGCCGACTCAGAGTGTTGTGGACAACATATACAAGGGGCTTTATGGGTGAGTTGTGTGTGAGACATATGGCCACAATCTGACAGCTACATATTGCATTGTCACCCCATGTTAATAACCCTGCACCCATGAACTACCACCTAGGCAGCAGTCAACATAATGGGCACTGTATGTAAGGGATGCAGCAGAGCAGTTGTCTTTCCTGTGATAGTTACGTCACCACACCTGTCAGGTAGTCATATGTGGCAACCCTAATCATGACAGGGTGCCATCCATGAATACAGAGATCATTGTCCAGCCATACACAACAGTCAAGTGACCCATATCAGATCACATATTTCCTTTAAGGGGTATTGGCCATGTTCAGATGGCCTACAGCAGCCTTCCCATTCCCCATCTCCACTATGTAGCATGATGCATACCCTGAATAAATCCATGTCAAACCCAGTGATGTTGGATATGCTACACGTACACATCTTGATCTCAAACACATACTTCATGGACATCCTCCTTCCTAGTACTAGGATCATCACATGCTGGACAGATCCCTGTCCAATACACTTTACATAGTCCTGCCATACTATGCATTCCTGTCCAGCAAAGGTGCACATTGCCCCCCTCTCAGACATGGTGTGATGACCGCATGGTAAATGTATTATTAACCCTGTGGATCAGTTATGTGGCACTGCTCCACCTGGCCCCAGCGACCCGCCTGTTGGCTACAGCTATGTAACCTTTCATCCTAGATTCATACATGACCCAGGACATATAGCCTACTAGTTGACTTTGACTGTACATGCTATAGTTAATATCCATCCCTGTAAATACCATCTGGCAAGCCAGTGTCCCATGTGTATCACATGCGCAACACAGGTGATACATGGCAGGATGTTGAATTGCTTTACAGTGCCATGTAGATATATATGGCAGAACACATACATGTAAAACCTTACATGAGCAAATCTGCAGGGTCACAGGTCATGTCCTTTAAGGCAGTGTAAGTCTTTATATGTGACATATACACAGCATCAAGGTTGACTGCATTAATGTGGACACATCCAGCCATGTGCTGATAGGTAGGAACACCAGTACAGGCAAACAGACATGCCCACATCAAGACAGCATCCACATGCAGTATGAGTAATGTAATCAGGTGACACACACACATATATGGTGATAATATCCACTCACCATTGACTGTCACATGTGTATGACACAAACATGTCAGTGGTGTCAGTGTCATGTAGATTTGCAAAGACAGCTATTTAATCGAAATAAATGCGATAAACGTGTATGTTCAGCTGTAGCTATGTATGTCTCTGTGAGTTACTGTGACCTGTCTCCATCATTATGTCTTCCAGGTATGCCACGTGCAAGGCTACCCCCTTATACCCACTTGGAGGATGAGGCCCTCATCCCATACCTACATGACAATCATGATATCCTGTTCAGCCATGTGCCACAGGATGCACAGCAGCGGGATGCCCTGTGGATGGAACTTTGCAGAAGGGTTAATGATGTGGGTGGCCACAACCGTACATACCAGCAGGTGCACAGACACTGTACAGACCTCATTAGATGGGTGAAACAGCATGCAAATGCAATCGCCAGTGAACAAGGTGCAACAGGTGGTGGACCACCAACCCAGCCCCCACTCACACGTACCGAGGAGCTACTGGCCAATCTAGGGACACCTGCAGAACAACATCCACAAGCCTTAGCCGATACTGTGGAGGTGGATGTCTCTCAACCACCAAGCCTGGAGTTGCTTGGTAAGTCACTACTGCACCTATAACAACTATACTTCATATAGTTGCATGTGTCACTGTACAATATGTAATGTAACATCATATGCAAGACATGTATACACACATGTTGCCTACTATAGTATGCTACTATGTGTATGCACACATGTGCATACACCATAGAATAGTCTAATTTACTGGTGTATGTGGTAACATGCACATTGCACCCTGTAGCTATCATACAGGCATGGATAATGCTCATACTGCTGTGTTACTCCTATGTAGGTACCTCTGGCGTTCCACTGCGACAGCAGCCCATTGCAGGTGAGACTGTTATTATTTATCAGGCATCATAATGCACAGATCTATCTGCCATGTGGCCATTTACTACATGTACACGTAATGTTTGGTCCTGTCACAATACACAGGTCAGACCTGCAATGCATCACAATGGCTACCCATGTGCAACACTTGCAAACTATATGAATCACCGACATGAATCCTCACAAACTGTCATTGCCAGATGTGTGGACAGCTGTGCATACAATGGTGGAGGTGCCGTTCACTCTAGGGACATATACTACAGATCAGAACTACACATGTGGGGAATACAAACAGTACTACACAGTGAGCTGAAGTATGGCCAGCCCACAGGATTCACTGGCGTGGATCATAGCCCTGCTATGAATGTCAGTGCTATCTTGGCATGTCCATGACATCTAGTGGCCTGGCTGCAACACTGCCTAACTATCCTGAAAAACATATCCCACATACCAAACATACCACCCTTTGTCTGCATAACCCTGTCGTCAGTGGAGCATATGACATCTATTGGTGTATGTCATATGGGACAACACAGACATGTGAAATAGACACCCGTCACAATAATTTGGCCAACACATGTACACACATGGCCATGGAGGATGGCCAGAGACATGAAGCAACACACACAGTAGATGTGATGTGCTTGTGTGTACACCCTGTCATACAATGGCTACACATGGTCCAACTATACCCTTTGTGCAATGGTTATATTGCAGATGTGGAACACTAGTCATCCTACAGGCCTGTGCACATCTTGTGTAGGAGTGACATCAATCCACCACATAAGATGTGTTGAACATCTTGAGTGTGTTACAACATGACAGCAATCACCTGTACAGTATCCACATCAGACCACAGATACAGCACATTCCCATTGCTGGTGTCGGACATCAATGTCATCCTTGCTCCTCATGTGTTTGTGTGTGTGTGTGTGTGTGTGTGTGTGTGTGTGTGTGTGTGTGTATGTGTGTGTGGTACACAGATGTCATGTGGGACATGGTGTACCGCCGAGTTCGCCATGTCTGGCCATAGTTGCCAGGCAGCAGCAATATGGTTGCAGATGTGCAGGGTTGTCATCCGTATACCCTTCAGTGACCTGTGTCACACATTCCACATCATGGTTTAGTGTGTATACGCCTCAGTGACATGGGTCACATTCCACAATATATATGCATTGTATCTGAACACAGTCATGGCTAAGAACTGTGTCTGTAACTCACAATGTATAGCAATGGAGACACCTCATGATTCCCTGCAATGGCCATGCACATAAGCTAAATGTACAGTATATCTGTAGGGTGGCCAGACAAGACTGCATTGGGATACATTACCCCACTGTATATTTGACAGGACACCATTGTGTTAAACATGTACGCATGTCATTGCACACGTCAGAAAATCACATGTCATACTACATGTGATTGTCAAGGTCATATGCCGCACATCAGGCTAGTGTACTGTTAACATGTGCTGGTCTACATGGTGTAAAAAAGGGATGTATGCTAACTACTGCTATGATTGTGTAATTTGCATGCCTTCTGCTATGACGCATGCATGCTGTTGTGTGCAACCCAGGGATGTATGATAACTACCACTATTATTGTCTGCACAGCATGCCATTTGCTGTATCACATGCATGTTGCATGCCTTCTGTCATATCACATGCATGTAGGATGCCATAGCATGTGTCTGTGTGTCTTTGTCTGTGTGTCTGTGTGTGTGTGTGTGTGTGTGTGTGTGTGTGTGTGTGTGTGTGTGTGTGTGTGTGTGTGTGTGTGTCTATTGTATAGATTGTAATGTACAGTTCTTGTCTGCCCCTCACAGGTGATGTAGGTACATTGCCCTCTTGCGGTCCATCTGATATTAGTGTCCCCACAGTCTCTAGCAGTGATGATGAACGTATGATTGAGGCACAGGCAGGGTTGTCAGGGGCTGAATCTGTGCCATTGGTTGCCATTCCACCTATATCCCCCTCATCCCCGCACACAGATCCCATGCCTACACATTCCCCATCACCAGTGGCCATAGAGGAAGGACAGTTGGTGTGTGGCAGTTTGAAACAGGAAAATGTGGCGGCTATGGAAGGTGTGCCTGCATACCATGGTGTCAGCCAACTGACTAGTGATGCCCTACACAGGCATGTGGCCAGTGCTGCTCATAGGAGGACCTCTGGCCAACATGCCCCTGCAAGACAGAGCACAGCAGATGGTGTCACCAGACATATGTTTCAGGCTGTAATGGAGACACAGACACATGCTGAACAGCACAACAGAGAAGATCAGAGGCTTCAGAGGGCTGCTGTCCGTTCTTTAAACAACAACTTCCAGGCAATGGTAAATGCTCAACAGCAGATTGCTGAAGCTTTGAATAGACGGTTGGATGACATGGTTGGAGTCCTTGACCATGGCATGACAATCTGCAAGTGTGAGCTGTCTGTGTTGGAACATCTGGTAGGAGTGAGGCGTCGGGCACATGGATGTAGGCCTGCTACATCTCCTGTTTCAGGTCTACATGAATGAGCTACCTCACATGTCTGCTCCCATAGTGACAGCAGCAGCAGCAGTGCAGCTGGTGCTGTGCTGTCCACACCACATCACAGCAGGCCACATGCACGAGGCCCTGGAAGGTCCCAACAGTGACATGGTTCCAGTGGACAAATGTCATCAGACAGTATTCAATCTGCACCTCTGCCTGGTAGTGCCCGTGCAACCTCTGGCAGGCACAGGTCACATGTCCGTGGCCGGACACCATGAACTGTAAAACCTGGCCTGTACAGTCTGCAGCTGTCAATAATACCACTGTGTAGGCCAGACACATGCCAGAACTGTGTGCATACATACACGCACACACCAGAAACATATGTAGGGCACCGCAACACACACATGCATAACATCCACACACGCCCAATTAGATCAAAGGCCCTAACCCACACACATGATGTCATCCAATGGTGCAGCCTAGGCCTCTGGCAAACATTATCACCCTGTGCATATGATGATGCCTGTGCCGCATACCTGACATCCACACCATTCGTGTACGGACATGCTCATATGGTCTGATGCACAGGGTGAACAGACTAGGAAGATAAGTGAAGTTTACAATTGAGTGCTGTTGACAGGCAGCAGACATACCATGTACTATAGGTGTACAATGCATTTTGTGCTGCTAACAGTATGTGTCTTGTGTAACAACAGTAACTGTATGTTGGTCATGATGTTCTGCTTTCCTCCTTCAGGTTTATTTGCACGTGCCGGTGGATGTCAGTGTTTGCAATTAGTGTCCCATATGTCAATGTGGACTACTCACAGGTATGTATGAATATACCAGCATACACGGTGTAGCTGCCACATCATAGTGAGAATGTCCCATGTTCCAAACACGTCTACTGATCCAAGAGCATGATAGCGGTGTATTAAGCTACTGTAGCTACAGACATGACATCCATACTGGGAGACATCACAGGTACAGTTACATGGAGTGGTGAGGTAAGAGAGTGGTCTAGCTGATTACAAGGGTAGAGGTCAGTGGGAAGTGTGATGCCTCATTGGGAAGCAGTAATACACATTCCCATGACAGGATGCCAGCACACAACTGCACCCACACACTCAGGTATTGACACACATGTATTCAGTGACACAGTAAGACACCCACACACTCACGGATTCACCAACACAGTAACACACACTCACACACAGTTGCTACTGTTGAGGTGATGACCCCTGGCTATGTGCAAATCATCATTACAGTACTGTGTACCTACATGAAGCGCCACAGAGAATACACATGTACAGGTTGTCAGTATGGCCTAAGATCGGGGACATCAATACGGATAGTAGATTGCATCACCTGGATGGGGGGAGGGGTCTTTTCAGTTCAGTATGGTAACATACGTCCTCACTCCAGGGACCAGACAGCCATACATAAACACACACACACACACACACACACACACACACACTCTCTGTGGCATTCACTACTTAATACACCTATGTCACGCACATACAGATACCTCACGTGTGAGATACACCCCCCTGCATATGTCTTGCTTTCTACATTGCAGTGTGTACACATGTCTACACTAGTGTACAGGAGAGTGAGTAACAATTGAGATGTATTCCCCACCATACGTGACATATATGGACACACACGCAGCCACACATGCCAATACTGTGAATCAAAGACCTGCCTGGCTCATGATATGTATGACAGACTTACAGCAGTATTGCACATGTTACAAAGTGTACTGATGCTTCCTTTGGCAACAGTGCTGATAAATGCACACAGGAGGTCTTAACTGTTACAGGTGTCAACTGATTTACCTTCGGTGTAACCCTGACCACTGTCTATGTTGTGTGTTATGTCCATCAATTAACAAAAACATTGCTTACTGGTTACACAGGTTATTGTAGGACCACTTGTGACACACCTGTGAGCTGTCCTCAGCAAACATCCATCTGTAAAGATGCCCCACCACTTAGTTATTTCCACACATCTGTGCATACCTGAGGTACATCTTTCCGTGCATTCAGCATATCACCATATACAGTTGGCAGTGTTGAGGCTGCATTGCAACTGCATGATGCACTAAGATACACGTCACATGCATACATCAGCAGCTGCACACGCATGGTATCTGAACGCACACCACTACATGTACATGTGTGTAGGTCCTACATTCCTGTCATTTGGGCATGTTTGTAGGCATTCCAATTGGTGGACATTTGTAATGTCATACATGACACATGGATTGTTGTATGATATGGTAGATGTAATTGGGTGACTGGTACAGAGGAAATGTTACCTCTGTCAACTTTGATATCACACCTTATGTACTGTTAGCATTCAGATGCCATGGAACTACATTCCATGTGCATGTGTGTAATGGCTGTAGCTATCTGTCTGCACAAAGGACAACAACAGCTATGCAAATTTCCATGTAAGTTGTGTGTGTGTGTGTGGCATGTACATATCCAGGGCAGGTACATGTATGTCATATCCAAACATGAGGGTGTGTACTGGTGTACAGCAACAGTCATATGCTAATGCTGTAAATAACCGAGGGCTCCTGGTATGTGTACAGCTGGCCTGGTTACAGACAGTGGTATCACTGCATTGCATAACACATGATGCATCTGTATCAGTACATGGGTACTCTCTACAGTTGATGTAGAGCTTGGTACAGTCCACTGGTCAAGGGTCACATGGTGGTGTACTGTTATATGTCCTACAACATGTATGGATGTGTGTTGTTGGTCCAAGGGCATGGTGGTGTCTGAGGTTAACATCCTAGAAGGCAGCATTTGACACTGTGTCCTGCACCTGACTCATCTGTGATGACTTTCATGGGGGTACCGGTCAGTACATGTGAGTGGCCTCTATGTATGTGGGGAAACCACCACCTGGAGTGGTCCGTACATGTGTTATGACCCACATGTCTGGTTCTGAGGTATATGGTGGAAGTGCTAATGTGCACTACAGAGCCTTTAGCCAGGTGTTCCTCACTGCACATATGTCAGTACTCCCCATTGTTGGATCTACAGTGATCAGCTGTGATTATGGACACTACACATCTAGCACTGGTTAGCATAAGCATACAATGCAGTTGTCCTCTAGGTGTCAGGGTATTATCCTTTGTTTAGGACATTTGCCTTGGAATGACACTATATGGGTGAATGTGACCTGGGTATTATCCCAACTCCCTAGAATCATGGATGCATGTGACATGTGTCAAAGGCCTGTCTACTGTCAGTCATGTCATCCCAGAATGACAAACACTGGACAACCTCATACTTCCAGCAGGACATTGGCTCATTGTGTTGGTCAAGCAGTTGCCACTCCTAGCAAGACATCACTGCGAGTGGTGGTATTGTGCTTGGTATAGGATGGTATATCTAAGGTGACGGACAGCAGCAGGCATTGTGTAAAAGACCTGTGTCAGATATATGTAGAGCAGTGTTCCTGCTAACAATGACAACTACTAACACCATAGCCCATTACAATGTGTTCTTTACATCTAACTGTAATAGCATGGCCACTGTAGCCTTCCGTGTTTAGAATCAGAGTGCATCCCAGACAGCCCTGTGCTACTGTGTATGAGCATACCCAGTATAACCTTGTGTAGATGAACACATAGTGCATGCTGAACAGCCCTGTGCTACTAAGTGTGTGAGCATTCACAGTGACACCTTGTGTTGGTTGTGCCTCTGTGTATGGGCATGGCCATTGTAACCCTGTATAGTGATAGTAGTCATCCATTCCACAGATGGGCATACTCCAGGTCAGGATGGATTCCTACTTTAAACACACAAGTTCACAGGTATGTACATCTTAACTGCCAGCATCCCTGTTGATGTCCGCATTCCTAGAAGGTCATAATGACAGCCTTGAAATGTGTAGTTTGTGTGGTGTGACTCATAACCATGTAGTATTGTAATAGTGATCTGTAGATAGGCAGGTGTTCCGTTCTCACCACTGGCGTGTGTGTGTTTGTCCCCGTCTGCCTGAGGACTGAATAATGCTTTTAAACCGCTCACACTCCATACAATTCCTATACCCACCTTTGGAAAGGCAGATGTCACCCACCTACAAATACACCTCTGGGAGTGCTGTGTCTCAGTAATCGCGGTAGCGCATTCTGTAACTGTGTAATGCTGTAGTGTAATAAAGTAGTTAGGTTGGTGTTCTAATCCCAAACTTGCCAAGTGTGTGTGTGTGTGTGTGTGTGTGTGTGTGTGTGTGTGTTTGTCCCTGAGGCCTGAATAATGCTTTTAGACTGCTCACACTCCATACAATCCCTATACCCACCTGTGGAAAGGCAGATGTCACCCACCTACAAATACACCTCTGGGAGTGCTGTGTCCCAGTAATCGCGGTAGCACATTCTGTAACTGTGTATTGCTGTAGTGTAACAAAGTAGATGTATCATTAACCCTGTGGATCAGTTATGTAGCACTGCTCCACCTAGCCCCAGAGACCCGCCTGTCGGCTACAGTTATGTAACCTTTCATCCTGGATTCATACATGACCCAGGACATATAGCCTACTAGTTGACTTTGACTGTACATGCTATAGTTGATATCCATCCCTGTAAATACCATCTGGCTAGCCAGTGTCCCATGTGTATCACATGTGCAACACAGGTGATACATGGCAGGATGTTGAATTGCTTTACAGTGCCATGTAGATATATATGGCAGAACACATACATGTAAAACCTTATGTGAGCAAATCTGCAGGGTCACAGGTCATGTCCTTTAAGGCAGTGTGAGTCTTTATATGTGACATATACACAGCATCAAGGTTGACTGCATTAATGTGGACACATCCAGCCATGTGCTGATAGGTAGGAACACCAGTACAGGCAAACAGACATGCCCACATCAAGACAGCATCCACATGCAGTATGAGTAATGTAATCAGGTGACACAGAGATATATGGTGATAATATCCACTCACCATTGACTTTCACATGTGTATGACACAAACATGTCAGTGGTGTCAGTGTCATGTAGATTTGCAAAGACAACTATTTAATCGAAATAAATGCGATACACATGTATGTTCAGCTGTAGCTATGTATGTCTCTGTGAGTTACTGTGACCTGTCTCTATCATTATGTCTTCCAGGAATGCCACGTGCAAGGCTATCCCCTTATACCCGCTTGGAGGATGAGGCCCTCATCCAATACTTACATGACAATCATGATATCCTGTTCAGCTATGTGCCACAGGATGCACAGCAGCGGGATGCCCTGTGGATGGAACTTTGCAGAAGGGTTAATGATGTGGGTGGCCACAACCGTACATACCAGCAGGTGCGCAGACACTGTACAGACCTCATTAGATGGGTGAAACAGCATGCAGATGCAATCACCAGTGAACAAGGTGCAACAGGTGGTGGACCACCAACCCAGCCCCCACTCACACGTACCGAGGAGCTACTGGCCAATCTGGGGACACCTGCAGAACAACATCCACAAGCCTTAGCTGATAATGTGGAGGTGGATGTCTCTCAACCATCGAGCCTGGAGTTGCTTGGTAAGTCACTACTGCACCTATAACAACTATACGTCATATAGTTGCATGTGTCACTGTACAATATGTAATGTAACATCATATGCAAGACATGTATACACACATGTTGCCTATTATAGTATTCTACTATATGCATGCACACATGTGCATACACCATAGAATAGTCTAATTTACTGGTGTATGTGTTAACATGCACATTGCACCCTATAGCTATCATACAGGCATGGATAATGTTCATACTGCTGTGTTACTCCTATGTAGGTACCTCTAGCGTTCCACTGCAACAGCAGCCCATTGCAGATGAGACTGTTATTATTTATCAGGCATCATAATGCACAGATCTATCTGCCATGTGGCCATTTACTACATGTACACGTAATGTATGGTCCTGTCACAATATACAGGTCGGACCTGCAATGCATCACAATGGCTACCCATGTGCAACACTTGCAAACTATATGAATCACCAACATGAATCCTCACAAATAGTCATGGCCAGATGTGTGGACAGCTATGCATACAATGGTGGTGGTGCTGTTCACTGTAGGGACATATACTACAAATCAGAACTACACATGTGGGGAATACAAACAGTACTACACTGTGAGCTGAAGTATGGCCAGCTCACAGGATTCACTGGTGTGGATCATAGCCCTGCTATGAATGTCAGTGCTATCTTGGCATGTCCATGACATCTAGTGGCCTGGTTGCAACACTGCCTAACTATCCTAAAAAACATATCCCACATACCAAACATACCACCCTTTGTCTGCATAACCCTGTCATCAGTGGAGAATATGACATCTATTGGTGTATGTCATATGGGACAACAAAGACATGTGAAATAGACACCCATCACAATAATTTGGCCAACACATGTACACACATGGCCATGGAGGATGGCCAGAGACATGAAGCAACACACACAGTAGATGTGATGTGCTTGTGTGTACAGCCTGTCATACAATGGCTACATATGGTCCAAATATAGCCTTTGTGCAATGGTTATATTGCAGATGTGGAACTCTAGTCATCCTACAGGCCTGTGCACATCTTTTGTAGGAGTGACATCAATCCACCACATAAGATGTGTTGAACATCTTGAGTGTGTTACAACATGACAGCAATCACCTGTACAGCATCCACATCAGACCACAGATACAGCACATTCCCATTGCTGGTGTCAGACATCAATGTCATCCTTGCTCCTCATGTGTGTGTGTGTGTGTGTGTGTGTGTGTGTGTGTGTGTGTGTGTGTGTGTGTGTGGGTACACAGATGTCATGTGGGACATGGTGTACCGACGAGTTCGCCATGTCTGGCCATAGTTGCCAGGCAGCAGCAATATGGTTGCAGATGTGCAGGGTTGTCATCCGTATACCCTTCAGTGACCTGTGTTACAAATTCCACATCATGGTTTAGTGTGTATACACCTCAGTGACATGGGTCACATTCCACAATATAAATGCATTGTATCTGAACACAGTCATGGCTACGAACTCTGTCTGTAACTCACAATGTATAACAATAGAGACACCTCATGATTCCCTGCAATGGCCATGCACATCAGCTAAATGTACAGTATATCTGTAGGGCGGCCAGACAACACTGCATTGGGATACATTACCCCAATGTATATTTGACAGGACACCATTGTGTTAAACATGTACGCATGTCATTGCACACATCAGCAGATCACATGTCATACTACATGTGATTGTCAAGGTCATATGCCACACATCAGGCAAGTGTACTGTAAACATGTGCTGGTCTACATGGTGTAAAAAAAGGGATATATGCTAACTATTACTATGATTGTGAAATTTGCATGCCTTCTGCTATGACGCATGCATGCTGTTGTGTGCAACCCAGGGATGTATGATAACTACCACTATTATTGTCTGTGCAGCATGCCGTTTGCTGTATCACATGAATGGTGCATGCCTTCTGTCATAACACATGCATGTAGGATGCCATAGCATGTGTCTGTGTGCCTTTGTCTGTGTGTCTGTGTGTGTGTGTGTGTGTGTGTGTGTGTGTGTGTGTGTGTGTGTGTGTGTGTGTGTGTGTGTGTGTGTGTGTGTGTGTGTGTGTGTGTGTGCGTGTGTGTGTCTGTGTGTGTCTGTGTCTATTGTATAGATTGTAATGTACAGTTCTTGTCTGCCCCTCACAGGTGATGCAGGTGCATTGCCCTCCTGCGGTCCATCTGATATTATTGTCCCCACAGTCTCTAGCAGTGATGATGAATGTATGATTGAGGCACAGGCAGGGTTGTCAGGGGCTGAATCTGTGCCATTGGTTGCCATTCCACCTATATCCCCCTCATCCCCGCACACAGATCCCATGCCTACACATTCGCCATCACCAGTGGCCATAGAGGAAGGACAGTTGGTGTGTGGCAGTTTGAAACAGGAAAATGTGGGGGCTATGGAAGGTGTGCCTGCATACCATGGTGTCAGCCAACTGACTGGTGATGCCCTACACAGGCATGTGGCCAGTGCTGCTCATAGGAGGACCTCTGGCCAACATGCCCCTGCAAGACAGAGTGCAGCAGATGGTGTCACCAGACATATGTTTCAGGCTGTAATGGAGGCACAGGCACGTGTTGAACAGCACAACAGAGAAGATCAGAGTTTTCAGAGGGCTGCTGTCCGTTCTTTAAACAACAACATCCAGGCAATGGTAAATGCTCAACAGCAGATTGCTGAAGCTTTGAATAGACGGTTGGATGACATGGTTAGAGTCCTTGACCATGGCATGACAATCCGCAAGTGTGAGCTGTCTGTGTTGGAACATCTGGTAGGAGTGAGGTGTCGGGCACGTGGATGTAGGCCTGCTACATCACCTGTTTCAGGTCTACATGAATCAGCTACCTCACATGTCTGCTCCCATAGTGGCAGTAGCAGCAGCAGTGCAGCTGGTGCTGTGCTGTCCATATCACATCACAGCAGGCCACATGCACGAGGCCCTGGATGGTCCCAACAGTGACATGGTTCCAGTGGACAAATGTCATCAGACAGTATTCAATCTGCACCTCTGCCTGGTAGTGCCCATGCAACCTCTGGCAGGCACTGGTCACATGTCCGTGGCCGGACACCATGAACTGTAAAACCTGGCCCATACAGTCTGCAGCTGTCAATAATACCCCTGTGTAGGCCAGACACATGCCAGAACTGTGTGCATACATACACGCACACACCAGAAACATATGTAGGGCACCGCAACACACATGCATAACATCCACACATGCCCAATTAGATCAAAGGCCCTAACCCACACACATGATGTCATCCAATGGTGCAGCCTAGGTCTCTGGCAAACATTATCACCCTGTGCATATGATGATGCCTGTGCCGCATACCTGACATCCACACCATCGGTGCAGGGACATACCCATATGGTCTGATGCACAGGGTGAACAGACTAGGAAGATAAGTGAAGTTTACAATTGAGTACTGTTGACAGGCAGCAGACATACCATGTACTACAGGTGTACAATGCATTTTGTACTGTTAACAGTATGTGTCTTGTGTAACAACAGTAATTGTATGTTGGTCATGATGTTCTGCTTTCCTCCTTCAGGTCTAATTGCACGTGCCGGTGGATGTCAGTGTTTGCAGTTAGTGTCCCATATGTCAATGTGGACTACTCACAGTTATGTATGAATATACCAGTATACACCATGTAGCTGCTACATCACAGTGAGAATGTCCCATGTTCCAAACACGTCTACTGATCCAAGAGCATGATAGCGGTGTATTAAGCTACTGTGGCTACAGACGTGACATCCATACTGGGTGACATCACAGGTACAGTTACATGGAGTGGTGAGGTAAGAGAGTGGTCTAGCTTATTACAAGGGTAGAGGTCAGTGGGAAGTGTGATGCCTCATTGGGAAGCAGTAATACACATTCCCATGACAGGATGCCAGCACACAACTGCACCCACACACTCAGGTATTGACACACATGTATTCAGTGACACAGTAAGACAACCACACACTCACGGATTCACCGACACAGTAACACACACTCACACACAGTTGCTACTGTTGAGATGAGGACCCCTGGCTATGTGCAAATCATCATTACAGTACTGTGCACCTACATGACATGCCACAGAGAATACACATGTACTGGTAGTCAGTATGGCCTAAGATCGGGGACATCAATACGGATAGTGGATTGCGTCACCTGGATGGGGGGAGGGGTCTTTTCAGTTCAGTATGGTAACATACATCCTCACTCCAGGGACCAGACAGCCATACATACACACACACACACACACACACACACACACACACACACACACACACACACACACACACACGCACGCACACACACACACACACACACACACACACACACACACACACACACACACTCTCTGTGGCATTCACTACTTAATACACCTATGTCACGCACATACAGATACCTCATGTGTGAGATACACCCCCCTCCATATGTCCTGCTTTCTACATTGCAGTGTGTACAGATGTCTACACTAGTGTACAGGAGAGTGAGTAACAATTGAGATGTATTCCCCACCATATGTGACATATATGGACACACACGCAGCCACACATGCCAATACTGTGAATCAAAGACCTGCCTAGCTCATGATATGTATGACAGACTTACAGCAGTATTGCACACATTACAAAGTGTACTGATGCTTCCTTTGGCAACAGTTCTGATAAATGCACACAGGATTTCTTAACTGTTACAGGTGTCAACTGATTTACCTTCGGTGTCACCCTGACCGCTGTCTGTGTTGTGTGTTATGCCCATCAATTAACGAAACCATTGCTTACTGGTTACACAGGTTATTGTAGGACCACTTGTGACACACCTGTGAGCTGTCCTCAACAAACATCCATCTGTAAAGATGCCCCACCACTTAGTTATTTCCACACATCTGTGCATACCTGAGGTACATCTTTCCGTGCATTCAGCATATCACCATATACAGTTGGCAGTGTTGAGGCTGCATTGCAACTGCATGATGTACTAAGATACACGTCACCTGAATACATCAGCAGCTGCACACTCATGGTATCTGAATGCACACCACTACATGTACATGTGTGTAGGTCCTACATTCCTGTCATTTGGGCATGTTTGTAGGCATTCCAATTGGTGGACATGTGTAATGACATACATGACACATGGACTGTTGTATGATATGGTAGGTGTAATTGGGTGTACTGTTAACATTCAGATGCCATGGACCTACATTCCATGTGCATGTGTGTAATGGCTGTAGCCATCTGTCTGCACAAAGGACAACAACAGCTATGCAAATTTCCATGTAAGTTGTGTGTGTGTGGCATGTACATATCCAGGGCAGGTACATGTATGTCATATCCAAACATGAGGGTGTGTACTGGTGTACAGCAACAGTCATCTGCTAATGCTGTAAATAACCGAGGGCTCCTGGTATGTGTACAGCTGGCCTGGTTACAGACAGTGGTATCACTGCATTGCATAACACATGATGCATCTTTGTCAGTACATGGGTACTCTCTACAGTTGATGTAGAGCTTGGTACAGACCACTGGTCAATTGTCACATGGGGTACTGTTATATGTCCTACAACATGTATGGATGTGTGTTGTTGGTCTGAGGGCATGGTGGTGTCTGAGCTTAACATCCTAGAAGGCAGCATTTGACACTGTGTCCTGCACCTGACTCATCTGTGATGACTTTCGTGGGGGTACCGGTCAGAACATGTGAGTGGCCTCTATGTATGTGGGGAAACCACCACCTGAAGCAGTCCGTACCTGTGTTATGGCCCACATGTCTGGTTCTGAGGTATATGGTGGTAGTGCTAATGTGCACTACAGAGCCTTTAGCCAGGTGTTCCTCACTGCACATATGTCAGTACTCCCCATTGTTGGATCTACAGTGATCAGCTGTGATTATGGACACTACACATCTAGCACTGGTTAGCATAAGCATACAATGCAGTTGTCCTCTAGGTGTGTTATCCTTTGTTTAGGACATTTGCCTTGGAATGGCACTATATGGGTGAATGCGACTTGGGTATTATCCCAACTCCCTAGAATCATGGATGCATGTGATATGTGTCAAAGGCCTGTCTACTGTAAGCCATGTCATCCCAGAATGACAAACACTGGACAACCTCGTACTTCCAGCAGGACATTGGCTCATTGTGTTGGTCAAGCAGTTGCCACTCCTAGCAAGACATCACTGTGAGTGGTGGTATTGTGCTTGGTATAGGATGGTATATCTAAGGTGACGGACAGCAGCAGGCATTGTGTAAAAGACCTGTGTCAGATATATGTAGAGCAGTGTTCCTGCTAACAATGACAACTACTAACACCATGGCCATTATAAATGCATTGTTCTTACATCTAACTGTAATAGGCATACTGTGGCCTTGGCCTCTCGGTTTTTCAGAGTGCATCATCCTAGACAGCCTTCAAAAGACCTGTGTCAGATATATGTAGAGCAGTGTTTCTGCTAACAATGACAACTACTAACACCAAAGCCCATTACAATGTGTTCTTTACATCTAACTGTAATAGCATGGCCACTGTGGCTTTCTGTGTTTAGAATCAGAGAGTATCCCAGACAGCCCTGTGCTACTGTGTATGAGCATACCCAGTATAACCTTGTGTAGATGAACACATAGTGCAAGCCGAACAGCCCTGTGCTACTAAGTGTGTGAGCATTCACAGTGACACCTTGTGTTGGTTATGTGCCTCTGTGTATGGGCATGGCCATTGTAACCCTGTATAGTGATAATAGTAATCCATTCCACAGATGGGCATACTCCAGGTCAGGATGGATTCCTACTTTAAACACACAAGTTCACAGGTATGTACATCTTAACTGCCAGCATCCCTGTTGATGTCCGCATTCCTAGAAGGTCATAATGACAGCCTTGAAATGTGTAGTTTGTGTGGCGTGACTCGTAACTATGTAGTATTGTAATAGTGATCTGTAGATAGGCAGGTGTTCTGTTCTCACCACTGGCGTGTGTGTGTGTTTGTCCCCGTCTGCCTGAGAACTGAATAATGCTTTTAAACTGCTCACACTCCATACAATTCTTATACCCACCTTTGGAAAGGCAGATGTCACCCACCTACAAATACACATCTGGGAGTGCTGTGTCCCAGTAATCTCGGTAGCGCATTCTGTAACTGTGTAATGCTGTAGTGTAATAAAGTAGTTAGGTCAGTGTTCTAATCCCAGACTTGCCAAGTGTGTGTGTGTGTGTCTGTCTGTGTCTGTGTGTGTGTTTGTCCCTGTCTGCCTGAGGACTGAATAATGCTTTTAGACTGCTCACACTCCATACAATCCCTATACCCACCTTTGGTGAGGCTGATGATGTCACCCACCTACAAATACACCTCTGGGAATGCTGTGTCCCAATAACCTTGGTAGTGCATTCTGTAACTGCGCAATGCTGTAGTGTAATAATGTAGTTAGGTCAGTGTTCTAATCTCAGACTTGCCAAGTGTGTGTGTGTGTGTGCATGTTTGTCCCCATCTGCCTGAGGACTGAATAATGCTTTTAGACAGCTCACACTCCATACAATTCCTATACCCACCTTTGGCAAGATTGATGATGTCACCCACCTAGAAATACACTTCTGGGAGTACTGTAATGCAGTAATCTGGGTAGCATGTTCTGTAACTGCATAATGCTGTAGTGTACTAAAGTACTTAGGTCGGTGTTCTAATCCCAGACATGCCAAGTGTGTGTGTGTGTGTGTGTGTGTGTGTGTGTGTGTGTGTGTGTGTGTGTGCCTGCCTGCGTGAGACAAGTACAGTGTTTTGTAGAGTATGCACTCTCTGTACAAATCACATGACCACATTTGTCATTCCTGCTGATGTCACCCACCCAGGTATACACCTGTAGGCGTGCTACAACCCAGTAGTCACCGTAGCACGTGCCCTAAAAGGGTATTGTTGCATGCAATGTGATATGGTAGGTAGGGTTTGTATACAGGACATGACAAGTGTGTGCTTGTCTGTCAGAGCCTGTGTAGAGGTGGCTGTGAGAGTGTCTTACCATTGGGCATGTTGGGGAGTGGATTTTGTAGTTTTCCTATATGGTGTCCATCTTATGACACATTGGCCACCACACAAGGAGTACAGCTGTCAGTCAGACTGTGTTGGCAAGCCAACCCCCTACATCTGGCAAAAGGCCTGGTGAACAATGTATGCAACCCTACTAGTACCTGGTATATGTCCCGCACCCATGTGCCATGCACAAACAAACTTGCCTAGGATATCCCGCTATGTTGCTAGTACCATGCACATTGATGACAGATAGTAGGCATGGTGTGAATGCAGTGGCCTGCAGAGGACATGGCATCCTGTACAATGGTACAATAGGCACATATATGCGGACATTGTGCCTTCACTATGTTCCACACTAGATGACTACAACATATGTGGTGCCATCAAATGTGATCCACAGAGGCCATACAATGCTATACACATGTGCTCTGTATGGACCCATGCCACTGACACTATGGAATACCTGTATCGTGCAATCAATGCAGGTGCAGGCTTGACCTGCTCACTATAAGCAGGTTTCACCACACCAGGCCAGTATTGTCATATCAGGGGATAACAGACTGTGTAGAAAACATGTGCCTGCCAAACCAGGTACACCTGTACATGTCACTGTACAGTATTGTGGGACATAAACATCCTAGGTAATGTCCATGTGAAAGACCATCAAACACAGACATGGCATGCATTGCAAAGCTATGGCCATACACATTGGTAACCAGGATGTCAGGGCAGATCATGCAGTACCCATCTGTGTGGGACATTGCAAACACTACAACCCTGCACTGCACACAATTGTCGGGTGACACGATGCCAAGAATTACCCCTCACCCAGCCTTGTACAGCCATCTTGCACAGCCAACCACTACACACCCATGAACCAATGCATCCGTGCATGCCAGTACTGGCACCTTGTCTCTGCATGTGGGTTATGATGCTCCCAACCACAGTCACTCCCAGTATAACCCTCATTGGCATACCAACAGATGTCAAACACTTTCACATGCCCTAGCCTATAGAACCTCAAGAAATCCCCTGTGGTGCATGTAGCCCTGTGCATTACTGCAGTGTGGCAAACTAAGTAGTTAGGTTGTGTATTTGTGGCCCTGGAAAACAGTGTCAACACGTGTCCATTAGAGAGTGTGGTTGTGGTGACAATGGCACCCGTTCACGTGGACAACCATGTGTGCCACATCTAATGTATGTCTAATATATCTCTTGCAGATGTCACTCACCTACACACATATATGTTCTTAGAGCACAGCAACATGTCGCCTTTGTGGCACATGTAGTAATGTCATGCACATGTAATAGTAATGACTAGTCAGTCAGGGGTTTGACCCCTGTACTGTTAGGCATGTGGCAGACAATGATTAGAGTTAAGTCTCCAAGCCCTTCCCTGGTGTACTTTGCCTGTCCCACTCACACACTCAGCAGTAGCATGTGTATTGTAAGTGATGGACATGATCAGGTGATGGCCTCTGCACCTATTTCAGTCCTCTTCTTGCTGATTGCATGTGGAACAGCTGTGATGGTGTTCCCATAGCCATTTGCATGATAAACACGGTACACTATCTAGGGAAAACATGTTGGTATTTGGCCATGACAGTCACTGTGAGTGGTACCTGGATGTGGTGTTCTGACACGTCATCACAGATGATATCTAGATTTACCTCAAACATTATACACAGTGGGAAATAGCCTAATGACAGGAGGGTGATATGCCAGACTTGACTACAGCATGTAAGTGTAGCTATGCTGCACTGAGACTACTGCCTGTTTAACATGTGTGTGTTAATGGCTATTCTGCATGTTTTAATACAGACATGACAGTACTCTGTTCATGAGGGACCCCCATCTGTAGGGACATCTGTGAACTGGTCAGTGTGTGCAACCATTTGTTTCATATGTTGGGGTTGGGAGGGGATTGGGAGGGTGGCCTAATGGTTAAGGTGTTTGCCTTACAAACACAAGGTGCAGCGTTTGAGTCTCACAAGGGATAATTGGCTAAGCTTAAAATGGCTCACAAGGGCAGTTAGCTTAGTACTAATCTATGAATCTATGAACCTATGCTACACACTGAACACACATCTGTGCACAGCAGAAGCATAGTGTGAGGGTTGCAGACAGTGCATGATGATAGGGATGTGTTACTGCCATCACATCCCTGACTGCACATGTGTCACATGAAACAGTGGTATGACAGACACTGTCTGGGGTTTCCAGTGACAAGCCAGTAATGGGCAACTGTTCATAGCTGCGGTCACATGTCTACTACACATTGTACAGATGGCATGCAGTATATATGCATGTGTTGTGCTCCCTCTGCAAATGTATACCATCTGTTGTGTTGGGTTGATGGGGATATCTATGCATATTGTTGTAGGTAATCCTGCATGCTGTTGTCTATCACTAAGACATATTTGGGTTTTAAACTGCAACACCATAGGCTGAATGGGTTGGGAGGTCCTGGCAGAACCTCCTGTCCCACTTCAGCTGACCATGGCACCGGGCACTAGCACATCTGGGGCTCAGCCTTGGACATCAACCTCTGTTGACTCTGCACCACCTTCTGGTGGTACCACCACTAAGGATGGAGCATGTCCCCCCTGGGAACAGGACCAGACAGGTACATATCTGCTGTCGTGCGGTCCCGGATGTGTTGCACTGGGGACTCACTAAGGGGTTCCAAAGCCAGATACGCAAGCTCAAGGGTGGAGTGTCACATTTACAGGGTGGTACTGCCCCTCCTGGACAGCCCCCAGCACTGCCTCCTTTGCAGCTGTTTAGGTGCAGTGGTGGTTGCCCATGGCTCTGGATCTCTGTCCCACTGTTCCCATGGGCTTGTGAATGCCAAACACCCATCCCCGTCCGTGGTCTATCCCCCCACATGTGTCATATACAAACACTGTATGCTGTCTTTTCTGTGATCCTACCCTACCTATCCTCCACAGCCATACCTACACTCCTTCCCCTACATCCGACCCTCACCTACGGTAACATAAGGCCAATCGGCTTCTAGGACAACATCTGCCCTATACATAGCTGTCCATTTCATACATGTGCCCACTGGACACATGTAACCCTTGTAATATGCATAACAACATACTCCTGTTATCCTCACCCCTGTCCGTCAGGTGCACAATCCTGGTATGCACATCACTCCTAAATGGTCCAGGTACACATGATGAGGATGACCCCATTGTACACACAACACTACCAGTTCCTCTATGGTTACCCCATTTACCTTTATCATGATGTTGATGTTCTACACAGCACCTTGCAAGAGTACTGTTCACACATAATGATTGGACAGGTACTGTTGTGTTAATGTACATTACATGCACAGAGTAATGTATATGGCCAATGTACAACTATTTGCGTGTATGAATGACACATGTCTGTCTGAGGGAGTCTTGAGATAACATAGAACAACACCACTACATAATACAGATGTCGCTGGTGTTTCCAGTTTCATTCATTTGTAATGCTTTGTTGCCACATGGTATGTTCCTGATATATCTCTATATATCTATGTACCTATATGCTGGACATAAACACTCACATATACATCTACATGATGGGATACATTACTATACTGTTGAATGACTGCGCTGTATGATATGTTTGTGGTACTGTCCGTTGTCTGTATATCTGCCATGGTTTATTGGTAATTCACATTAGCTGTGTGTGCAGGGTCCTGGTTCTGACTCTTGCATAGGACATTTATTTGGTTGCAGGACAGAACAAGGCCATTGGATACGGAAGGAGTAAGGCACATTAAAGCAGTTGTGAGTGGGTGTGAGTGGGTTTGCATGGTGTTAAGCACTTCTGACCTCTGGTTACAGCTTCTTACACTTGGTTAGGCTCTACATTGCTTTACCAGTGCAATGCTCACATACTGGTAGCCAAACATGATTACACCCTCTCGCTCCCGCACTTGCAAATGCCCCAACATTGGTGCTTGCATCTGACACTCACAAGCAAGGACCACAATATTACCTTGTGATGCCTATTACATTGGACTACATGACTACAGTATCGGGAATGGCTGCCCATTAGGCAACGGCATGGCGTTCGACTATACGGAATCGGTGGCCTGTCCAGTGATTCAATCATATTATTTATGTGTTCCTCATACAATCTGCTCCCATCTGACTGATACATGGGAACTGAGACTCTTCAATACAGACAAGTAATTGGGTTTTGGGAGCCACATCCTTTGGCCGAGTCATGCTACTGCATACCTATTATAGGTTTGTCACCTTTTCATTTGGCCAAGATGGGACTTTAGGGTTAACACCTGTTCCGATTTGTGAGGGACAGTCCCTCTTTAGGCAGTTGTGCCCTGCGAAAATAATCAAGCATAGCAAATGTCCTGAGATTACAGGACAATATTATATCCTAAGTTTCTTTACCAGTTGCATAAAACAGGTATTTTATATATGAAACTTCTGTATGTTATGTGAAGTAGCATAAGCAATTCAAATGTTACTAGAATAAGCTTTTATTTGTGCAAATAAGTAAAATTCTGTACTATGCATGGCAATAGGTATGTTTTGTCCTGGAAAATATGACATTTCTACAGAACATGACCCACGTTGGGCATTTGAAAAGGTGGCAACCCTATAGGACCTTTATGTAGAGACATCAGATTTTGCAGGGCAAAACATACCCACAGCCAGTACAAAGGAGAGTACTTCACTGTTTTGCCTAAATAAAAGCTTATTTTCGTAGCATTATAGTTGCTTATACTGCTTCTTATAACATTTAGGTGTTTCAGATACAAAATAATTGTTTTATGCAACTACTACAGACAATATAGGAAATCTTTGTCCTAAATCACAGGACATTTGCCATAATTACAATTATTTTGCAGGACACAACTGCCCAAAGGGGAGTGTCCTTCACAAAGGTGGACAGGTGGTAAACCCAACCCTATTATTCTTTCATCTTTCTAAGGTACTCAGCGGAACATGCACTTTTTCTCACTAGCAGACCTCTCATACGAATGAGGAAGAATGAACACTGAATCAGGGACACTGCGTAACAACCTCAGGGACACATTTAGAAGTTTGGTGCTATTAACCTGACACACTGACAGACCCAGAGCACATATGTATTCATACTCATTGTCTGAGGTACATGCTGTTTATGACTCTTACATGTTGTCATTATTCATTACATGTATTCTGCCATCTTTCCTCCTAATATCACTAGTTCTAGGAGGGTTTAGTTGGAACTGAGTTCGATTCTGATTTGTAATCATGGACATCCCTGGAAATGGGGACAGTTCAATTATATGGTCCCTATGTGTTCCCCCAGTGGTTTATGGACTATCCAGTAGATATGCTTCTAAGGTTGGGGAGGTATGCGCATCTGCTATGCCCACATCGGAATATTACTTACATCCACGGGTCGGTCCTAATACGGCTCTGCCAGCCAACACCTGCACGCCTAGGTCCATAATCGCATAGCCATAGTTCCTCTACCTGCCACTCCTCTACAGCACTCATCCTTACTGTGGGTGCAGGTGGGGTATAAACACACCCCTACACACTGCCCACTCTCCCCGTGTCAGGATACATGTCGTACGTTGTGTCAACTCATGTGTTATCAGGCTTGCACAACCTACTGGTCTGTGTACAGCTACATCCTGGTCTCATCAATCTTTACAGGGCTTGGCTATAATCACTAAATTTTTGGTGTCCCACAAGGGACATCGCTGTCCATGTTTAAAGTGTAGACCTTTGTATATCTCTCCCACTGGTGATTTCCTGATGGTGGTCTGGGAAGCAGTGGTGTATTTACCTTTATTGCACGTCTGTATGTCTCACCGGCCTAGCTGGGGGGTGGGAGGTAGACGTTTGTTTATTGGACTTCCCACGAACATATGCCCGGACTGAACATATGTTACCTGTAACTGCTGTATCATATCCTAGGTATATACGTGTGTATATTTACTGTAACATATACATATATATATATATATATATATATATATATATATATATATATATATAAATATATATATATATATATATATATATATTTACATTAATATATACAGATATATCTGCATATGTATGCATACATGCATATTCATATCTTGCTGTATATATATGCCCAATGAAGACATTCGCTTGCATCCCTAGGGCTGTCCATATTGGCCAACATCAGCCAACACCTGCAGACCTAGACCCATAAGTAGCTACCCATAATTCCCCCACCCTCGCCTTCTCTACAGTACCCTTCCTTACTCTGGGACCTGGTGGGTTCTGGACACACCACTACACGCTGCCCACTCTCCACTTCATGGGACCCATTTCATACAATTGTCTCGGCTCATGGGTAATCTGGGTTACCCACCCTTGTATTCCGAGTCTGTATAGACCGCGGACAAACTGGGTGATCTATCGCATTCCTTTGGTTTGGCCAATTTTTGGGGTGTCCTGCAAGGGGCACTCCAGTATGTGTTCCATGATTAGAATCCACGGGTTTACTGTGTCCCCCCCGGGTGTATCCTGCCTGTGGTCTGGGGAGCAGTGGACACTACATTGCTTCCGTGTATAGTTCTCTTGTCTGGCTGTGGGGGGGGGGAGGGCATGCTGCGTGTGTCATGTGTTTTGCCTGGGCTCCTCACTTCCATTGCCATAGCCTGTGAAGAAATGTCATTCCTGTGTGCTTTTTCCTATCATAGCTGTATATCTCTATATATCTACACACACACACACACACACACACACACACACACACACACACACACACACACACACACACACATATATATATATATATATATATATATATATGTATGTACATATATGTTCTTATATATATATATATATATATATATATATATATATATATATATATATACGTATATGTATGTCTGCAATCATATATATATGTGTGTGTATATATCTATATATATATATATATATATATATATATATATATATATATATATATATTTATGAATATATATACCCAATGCATTCCCCGCTCATACGCACTTACACATGCGTAATGGTGTTTATATATGCTTCACCAGCATACTAGTGCCTTATTCATTATGACTCCGACACTTCACTCCAGTTATCTTGTAATCAGTATTTAGCACATTATATAGGGGACAGATGTCACAATATGTTCATGTACGGATTACCGATTGTAACTGGAATGGGATACAGTGTGATTCTTCCCATCCCTCTTCTGCACAGCCTATTATTCCATCTACTGTTGATGTTTGTATGTGCACATTCCTATTATTTATGTCAACAGATGGAATGCATGTGTTACAGAGAATGTACGTCAACATATTGTTGTCTGCATGTGTGTATGCATATATACCTATTACGAACTAGCTGACCTCCATGGGGCGGTCCTTTAGAACCAGGCCATCCAACCCTGGCATGCCTGGATCCATAATTTCATACCCATAGTTCCTCCACCCCAACCGTGTTGAATTTACACACTTAACATCCATTATCCACTTGTTATCGCAGCTATGGCACACCTTTACACATTGCCCTCTCCAGAGCGTTTGCGGCACATATTTTGTCCCGCCTCGTGTATTCACAGGCTCTCCCGCCCTGTAATATTTGCAATTCCTGGGGTTATGGATTATGGCCATTTGTGCTTTACAATTTTTGGTGGTCCCATGGACTACATTCCGTCTGTGTGTAAAGTAGACTTTGCAATTCAATGATGTTATTCCCACTGCTAAAACCCTGCCTGTGGTGTGAGTAGCGGTGCTCTGCTCACTCCTGGGCAGCTTTTTATGACATACGCTGATAGCACTATATAATACCATATTTGCTCTTGATTCACTTCACATCCCTTGTGTATGGTTTATTGCTATGATGTTCATTCTTCATATAGATATATATATATATATATATATATATATCTTTGATGTATGTAGATGTATGTCTATGCACGCATATATATATATATATATGTGTGTGTGTATACATTTATATCTATTAAATCTTTACATACAAAAATACATTTCCTATGCTGGGTGCTGCTTACACCTGCGCAGGCGCACTCGCCTATGCTTACTGTGTGTTGCATATGTTTACTGCCACTTATTTGTTCTGACTTGTGCCTTATTCATTATGACAGTACCACTTTGATTGAAGGGATCTGGTTAATAGTCCCATGCGATACACATGTTCATTTTTACATGTTTTAATGTTGGCTTTACAACAGAGCAACATTCATTCCACAAGGAAAATTATATGTGCTATAGTCGAACTTGAACCATGAATGTCTGTTCGTTAGGCGGATGCCCTAACCACTACACTATTGGTGTTCTGCTTCATTTATATGTATACCCATTGTTCATAGTTACCCGAACACATGCCTCAGCACTTCACTTACACAGCAGGCATCCATTTCCCTGTTGGATAAACTGCACTACTACACATGTGCCATTCCCTACTACTCTGGACTCGTGCCACATGTTGACTCACTCCAAGTATATTCAGACCTCCAAAGCCTATATTCCTGGCACATACGTGTGTTTAATTTTCAGGGTGTTCATGTGGTCATCTGGGTTTAGGCTTGTCCAACTGGGGACCGGGACTGGCTGTACCCATTTGAAAGTCAGATTTAGCATGTGGACAAGGTTATTCACACTGTTAGCATCCTACCTGTGGTTAGAGATGCAGGGATTTTGGCCACCTCTGGTCAGCTTGATTTGTCAGCCCTAGATAATATGGGTGTTCTGCTGCTATATTCCTTCGCATTCGTTATGAATGCTTTCTTGTTCCCATGTTCATTCTGTAGATATATATATATATATATATATATATATATATATACATATGTTTATAAATATATATATATATATATATATATATATATATATATATATATATATATATATATACATATGTTTATATATATATATATATATATATACATATGTTTATAAATATATATATATATATATATATATATATAGTTGCCACCCTTTCAAATGGCCAAAGTGGGATATATTTGGTACAAACGTCAAGATTTTGCAGGCTGACACATACCCACAGGACAGAACCTCACTTTTATGCTTAATTGACAGCTTAGTCTTGCAGCATTTTAGTTGCTTATTCGGTTTCTTATGACATTTAGGTGTTTCAGATACAGACTAACTGTTTTATGCAACTATTACAGAAATATAGGACATATTTTTGTCATTAAATCTCAGGACATCTACCATTTGACACTAATTGTACAGGACACAGCTGCCCAAGGAGGGGTTGTCCCTCACAAAGTGGGACAGGTGGTTACCCTCTCTCTCTCTCTCTCTCTCTCTCTCTATATATATATATATATATATATATATATATATATATATATATATATATATATGTGTGTGTGTGTGTACGTATGCATGCATACACATCTATATGATTTAATTACTTTGATCATACTGTTGAATGACTGTGCTGTCTGCTATGTTTGTGATAACATCGACGTTAGGTATAACTGCCGTGGCTTAGTGGTAAATCGCATTGATTGTGATGTGTAGGGTCCTGGCGTCGGGCCTGGCCAATGCGGTATATTGTGTTGCTGGGCAGAACAGGGGCCGTTGGACAAAGGGTGAGTACAACACTTTTCAGCTGTGGTTTTCCGTGTAAACGCTGATTCATGTCACGCAAAATCCTTCTACATTCTTACTGTGATACGTCACCCCAGTTCACATTTCATTGATATTATATCGTTATACAGCATAAAATTAGCAAGATATGCTCGTATACGGATTACACGTCATAAATGGTGTGTGCTGCAGTCGAACCGGCAACATCTGCTCAATAGTCGTATGCTCTAACCACTACACTATTGGTGTTCTGATTCATTTATATGTATACCCTTGGTTCATAATTACCCAAACACACGCCTCAACACTTCACTAACACAGCAGGTATCTATTTTCCTGTTGGGGAAAAAGCATTAATGCACATGCGCCATTCCCTACTGCTCTGGACCTGCGCCGCATGTTGACTCACTCAAAGTATATTCAGACCTCCAAAGCCTACAGTCCTGGCACATACATGTATTTGATTGCCAGGACTAACAAACTACAACATAGGAGGTAATCCCCTGAAATCTGAAGAAGAAATAAGGGATCTAGGGACCCAAGTAGATAGTCAGCTTTCCTTTAATAACCATGTTGCCAAAGTGGTTAGAAAATCCTTCTATGTGACCCATCTGATCACGAAAGGGGTTGCATCAAGATCTAAGGATGTAATGGTGCCCTTCTACTCTTCCCTCATCAGACCCATTATTGAGTACAATGCACCATTTGGAATGTACCTGGCTAGACATCTCCAGCAGCTGGAGAGACCACAGAGGTACCTAACCAAGAGGATTACTGGCCTCAAACAGTTGCCCTATGCAGCACGATTGTTCTCTGCTGCATACCACTTTCTCAGAGGCAATCTCTGTCTAACGTACAGAGCCATGTCCAACCCAGAATTGTTGAACATGCTCCATCTTAGCAAAACCAAATCTACTCGAGCTACATGCTCTAGGGATATAAACCTCAACACAACAATGAATAGAACATGCTGGAGGGATAGATTCCCTTTGCAGAGACTTCCCTTACTATGGAACAGGGTCCCGATCTACATAAGACAGAGCCCTCACTATCACTCTTCAAGAGGAACCTTGATGAGTGGATGGGTAACAGAAAGTTCACACCGGGGATCACACCAGCAGCCCTACTAGATAGGGGCCAAGGGTACTAGCTGCTAGTACAAGGGTCTAGGGAACTACTAAAGGGGCGGCGAATACCGCACAATGTGGCTGGGCTAATATATGCCTTTGGGCAGATAGTCCACTACCAACCTATGAAACTATAGGGTGTTCACGTGGTCATCCGGGATTAGGCTTGTCCGACTGGGGACCGGGACTGCCCTGTACCTAGTTGAAAGTCAGACTTAGCACGGGGACATAGTTAGTTCCACTTTTAGTGTCCTACCTGTGGTTGAGGATGCAGAGATGTGCTCACCTGTGGCCAACCTGATATAACAACACTAAATATTACGGGGGGGGGGGGGGGTTCTGCTGCTGTTTCCCTTCACATTCGTTATGACTGCTATATTGTGACCATGTTCGTTCTTCATAGATATATATATAGATATATATATAGATATATATATATATATATATATATATATATATATATATATATATATATATATATATATATCTATATATATATATATATATATATAAATATATATATATATATATATAAATATATCGGTCTGTACATACACATGCATATACACCTACATGCTTATTTACATTTCCCATACCGTTGAATCACTGCCACTTACCGTCGTGCATACATGCTTTCATACCCGCTTATGTCTAGGGTTGCCACCTTTTCAAATGGCCAAAGTGGGGCATTTTCAGAACACACATCAGATTTTACAGGCTGACACATACCCATGGTCAGTACAAAGGATAGAACTTTACTTTTTTGCCTAAATGAAAGCTTATTCTTGTAGCAGTTTAGTTTCTTATTCTGTTTTTTTGTAACATTTAGGCATTTTACATACAGAAATAACTATTTTATGCAACTGTTACATAAAATATAGGGCATAATTATTTCCTACAATCTCAGGACATTTGCCATTTTACTATTTTTGGTTAGGACACAACTGCCCAAGAAGGGACTGTCCCTCGCAAAGTGGGACAGGTGCTAACCCTACTTACGTCTGCTTTAAAGCACCTTAATCACCCTATATCCGACTGTCACTATGCAAATGTGAAAGGTATATATTCCCGATAATGCACATGGGGAAACGTGCATCACAGTCAGGTGTTTATTCCCGGGTCGTAGGTTCTGCAGGACTGGCTGGAGGCTGATCAGGGTTGTGGACAACTACTGCTCATACAACTTGTGTCCAGATGTCTATGGGACTGGACATCGTGTCGTAATACCAAGTCTAATGTTTAGAACAGATACTTATCCCATGAGGGATATCCAAAAATTGTGGGGACCAATGACCTCGATTCTTTTGGCTTTACAAAAATGAGGTAGGGTTATACATGCAAGGGATAAATAGTTTTCAATCCTGAGACTGCCTAGGGTGAGACTGCCTACTAGATATGAGTAGGGGTCACTATGTGCAGATTTGGCTGCACCAAGCTAGCAGCCCGAGTGTGGGTGGTTTTGGTGGATGTTCAGGAAGGGGGGGTGGTGTGCTGTGGAGGGGATGATGGGTATTCAATTATGTATCCAGGTGTGTTAGGTTTGGATGGCTCAGTTTAGGCCAGACCAATATGTGGGTGTGAGGTGATAACGTTTCTGTACATGTGTATTGCACATTTTAATGTTCATATGTTTGTGGGATTGTGTTCTACAGTATGGCCTGTCAGGTTGTATTGCGGATGTGAATGTTTGTTCTTTGGTTTTATTTCTGATTCACCCACTGCTCCCTCATACACCTCCAGTTCACCCATTGTGCATCCGACCCAGTCTTCCCTTGCCGAATTATTACATTACCCGTCACCCCCCACACCCATATTACACACACACCATTCATCCCTTCTCTGGTTGATGATCCATGGCACAGTCAACAGAACACATTGCGTACACTATATATTTATGGTACCAATATGGTTGTAAGGACGACCCTAGCATTTTTGATCTTCCACATGATGTACTTCACACACATAGGCACAGGCAAATACTTATCTTTCATGACATGGTTGGTAGAACCGAGTAATACCCGTTCATCTTTGGGCCATCCAGACAAAGACGACTTGGACCACGAAGGGGCAGATATTGAGTGAATGCTCTGACCATTGGTAGGGTTGCCACCTTTTCATATGACCAAAATGGGACATTTTCGGGACATACATCAGATTTTACAGGCCAACACATTCCCACGGTCAGTACAAAGGATAGTACTTTAGTTTTATGCCTAAATGATAGCTTATTGTTGTAGCAGTTTAGTTGCTTATTCTGTTTCATTTAGTTGTTTATTCTGTTTCTTGTAACATTTAGGTATTTTACATACAGAAATAAGTATTGTATGGAACTATTACATAAAATATGGGACATAATTATGTCCTACATTTGCAGGACATTTAACATTTATAATGGTTTTGGTATGGACACAACTGCCCAGAGAGGGACTGTCCCTCACAAAGTGGGACAGGTGGTAACCCTAACCATTGGGCTAGGTTTAGCAAATTGCAGCGGCGCGCTAACACACTGCATTTCGCTTCCACTTGGTATAACAATCAACACTGTAATGGAATACGGGCACGGGGTTTTAAATGTCATTTGTTCGAGGGACAGGGACTCAATATTCAGCTACGTGCATTTGTGTTTACTTTTTATTTTGGTGTTCGCAAAACTGTCTGGTATGCTTTGCATACATTTCAGTATCCACGGACACTGACAGGAGTGTTTATTATTATAGGCAGGCTGTACTAGTCAGCATTTTAGGTTGCGCCTATGCAGCCATGTTCACGCCTCCGTGCAGTGCTTAGACACACCCCCTGCACTCGCGCACATTTCCTATGCACGTGGATGTTGCGGCAGCCTGCCTTCATTAATATGCATGTAGTGCTGCTATGCCATCTCTACGCTGCATGGTCGGCGCAAGGCTAATGCCGTCCTTGTGCCGAGCTTCATGAATGCCGGGGATAGTGAAAGAAGTCATTTAAGCAAGTTTTAGTACCTGGAATTTGTTTCTGACCTGTTTTGTGAGTCATTTGAGCAGTAGGGATGATCCATTCCTGTATATTCCTCCAACTTTAACCAGTTGCCTCATGGCTGTAACTCTGGATCCCATTCTGACATTATGTCACACGTCTTATGTGCATTAAGAAGATGTTGAGGCTTGGGTGCTCGTTTAAGTAGTTTATTGTATGCGCCCGACCCCATGTGCAAACTGGGAAAGAGATTGAGGATGGATGGATGAAATACATCAGTACTGATGTCAGAAACATTAAACTTTTTTATTTACTATTTATTTAACATTTGTTTACCAGGAAAGTCTGACTTGGAATGAAGATAATTTTCAGCAGAGGCACAGGGAGAAATGCTCCACACACATGTCTCTGTAATGTGGAAGGAAACCAGAGTACCCAGAGAAAACCCACACAAATACAGGAAGGACATGCAGACTCCACACAGAAGGTACTCCAGCCAAGAATCAAACTGGAGAACCTCTTGCTGTGAGGCGACAATGCTACTGCTACACCACTGCGCCATCCAACTTGAATGAGCTATCGAGCTAACTGACTGACTACATACTTGCATGCTCACATTCTGGCTGCTTACTTAAAATGGCACTCTTGCTTGCACATGCTCAGTACTTATACACATGTGCTGAATCACTGGAAAGCTTCTTAAAGGTATATCACACACTGATCTGTAGGATTTACCCTTGACAAAGCTGAGTTGAGTAGGATCTAGGGTTTGTTGATTGCCTATGTCTTTATTTATGAAGTACATAAAGATACATTGCAGATGAGGCTGGTTAGTCTTATGGGTCTGTAATTCATTGAGTTTGTTGCTAGGCCACCTTTGGGGAGGGAAATAACTGTTGCTGTTCTCCATTCTGCAGGAATAAAGTCTGTTGTTAGGCTATGATTGAAAAGGGTACTTACTGGTGATGCTAGTTCACTAGTTCATGTTTTATCCTGTTTAGAAGACAGTCTGGGATGTCGTCTGGTCCCATAGAGGCTGTGTTTTTTCCCTTAGACAAGACTCTGTGGACCTGCTCTTCTGATATATGGCAGGAGGGGAGTTTGTGGGAAGGTTTATGATAAGTTAGGAGGGGATAAGGGAATGAAATTTTAACCAAATCTATCCACTAGCAGGTTTGCTATCTCTGTGGGGTCAGTGTGTATGATACCATTGGTCAGTTCTGCACATGCTTGGGTCCTACCTTTTAGGCTATGTATGTAGCTGTAAAAGGTCTTATGGTTATCCTTGGCTGTACTTACTATGTTTCTCTCAAAGAATCCCTTAGAGGATTTGACAAGTTGTCTTATTTGCCTGTTGAGGCTGAGGAGAGTGCTTTTCCACTGTTGGGGCATTGGCTTTGTTTTCTTGGACAGCAACCTTTTGCTTTTATTGTAAAGTTTATCGATGCTGGGTGTCCACCATGGCAGCTTGTTTTTACTTGAGGCTCTAGCTTTGATTCTTTCTGATACAACCGAGTTTACACAGTTATGCAAGTGATTGTACAGGGCTTTAGGGTAAGCTTCGGCATAGTTACCATTTCCAGCTTGGGGTGGGGCTTGGAATGCATGTATACCTTCATCTAGGAGAGTATAGTTTGTATTGATGAAGTTTTTTAGTCTGATTTTACCCTTTGCAAGTTCTGGTGTTAGTGCCTGCTCAAAGGTGACTGTTTTGTGGACAGATTTAACAAATGAATGCCCAACAGTTGTGGCAATGCATTTGTTTGACATGTTAGCGAGGATCAGATCTAGAATGTTTGTTCCTCTTGTCAGGGTATGAGCAACTTGTTCCAGGGCATTTGAATTAACAAAGTCAAGGAATTTTTGCACTAGCGAGTCGGAGCTACTGTAGGTTTCCCAGCTTTGGTGGTATAATTGAAATCCCCCATAACCAGAGTATTAGGTAAAATTTGGATTGCCTCCAGTTTAGTCAAGCAGGCTTCATGGACATTGTGACCCATAAAAGGGGATATATAACTGGTTATGACTTGAATAGGAGTTTTACCCTCAGTAATCTAGACTTGGAGTAACTCCATGGAGTTGTCCAGTCTAACTAGATGGGAGGTGAATTTATCTAATATAGACAGAAACACTGCCTGCTTTGGTTTTCACATGTTCATTTTCGGTTCACACATTCATTTTGTGGTCTAAAGGTGTGGAAGGCAGTGTAGCCTTGCAAGACTGGGGTACTGTCTGAGCCCCTGAACCAGGTTTCTGTGACTGCACAGACATCTACTTCTAGTGATAATTCCAGTGAGTGCAGTTTTCAGTTTATGCTGCAAGCATTTAGCAGCATGACCTTATTTTTTCTTGTTGGCTAATTTCATGACGGTAATGTTGTTTTTGAGACGTTGCCTAAAAAAGGCATTATGGGGAGGCAAGAGCCTTTGTCCACAGCTGAAAGCCTAGAGGTGCCAGGTGCAAACTGTTTCTGGCAAAGCAGTGAGGATTGTAGACCATGGCTTCCCAGGCTGACAGTAAATGTATCCCCTTTGAATGACACCAAAAACTAAGCAAATTATTGAAGTCAATAATTTTTTTGTTTATACTGCAGCAACATTCTAGATGAGGGTAATATGCTGCTCAGGGCTAGGGACATACCTGCCTGGGACACATACTCAGAGACCTCAAACATGTCTCTCTTCATATAGTCTAGTGAGATGCAGCTCAGGTTATTCACACTAACATGAACTATGACAGAGTCATAATGGTACTTGTTGCTGAGAGAGACCTGAGTGCATGCATGATCTGATGAATCCTGGCACTGGACAGGCAGCTAACTGTGACTTTCTCCTTGTCCATCCTGGTGAGTGGGATATCTGTGTGTCTCACTACTGAGTCTCCAATGACAAGAAAATTTGGTTTTTGAGTGTTTCACCTTATGGGCTTGGTGGGTGAAATACTGGTGTTGCAATGAGTTGTGGGTAGTGTGGGGACTATGTTAGTTTTACCACTCTTGCGCTTTAGAGGTCTCCGGTGTTTAGGTAAGTTTTTAGAGAGAACCCCTGTGTACATAGATTTTTGTGTTTGATGCATACTATGTGTATGTGTAATGGTACTATGTGCATATGTAGTGGTGGGGTGAGTGAGCTGACAACCTCTTCCATGTTACTGTTTTGAGTGCGAGAGAACTTGGATTCAAGATTCTTGGTGTAGCTATATCTCTCGCACTCTGTAGTAGAGTGAGTTATTAGTAGAGGGCTGTTGGTGTAGATAAACACATTATAGGCAGGTACAGGGTGTTGCCATGGGCACACCCTGTGCCAACTCATATGCTAATTTAGTGCTAGCCTTCTGGGAAGATAAATATATTTTTAAGTGTGAACATTTATGGAAGACTTCAACAATTTTTTATGCGAGATTTGTGGATGATATTTTTAGTTGGGGGCACAGGGCAGTGATGAACTGTTTAACTTTGTTGATTACCTGTAGAAAACTTCAGATTTTCTTAGGTTCTCAGTAGAGCATTGCAATGAGACCAGCGCCTTTTTAGATGTCACATTAAATAAAACTGTAACTGGTAAGATAAACACCACCTTACATAGGAAATCATGCTGGAGAAGTCATTATTTGAATGCACGTAGTATGCATCCAAGGCATACTTTTCATAATATTATGAAAGGGCAAGGATACAAAGTTTCTTTGCTGTGCACAGACAATAATGAGTTTCACAAATAAATAGATGTGTTAAATGAACATGTTAAGGAAAAGGGCTATTCAAAGGAAAATTTAGAAAAAACTAAGAACAGTATAATATCCAACAGGGAAGCCAGGGCTAGACCATGGTTTTCTGATAATAAAGAACAGCAGGGAGATAAGTTGAAGCCATCTAATAAATATGACAACAAACCCAAGGTAATGCTACTTTATACTAGCAATTTGTATGGGATATGTGATATTATTAAGCAAACCTGGAAGATACTAAGAAGTGACAATCACTTGAAGGATATTTTAGATGAGAAACCTAGATTTACCTTCAAGTGAAATAGTAATATAAAAGATATGTTATACATAGAACCTGGTTTGAGAAATAATAAGAAGGCTAACAGTGTTTCCTCTGCACACATGAGAACAGGGACTTCTCCCTGTAAGCATTGCAAAGCATGTTCAAACGTGAATGGTTTAAATTATTTTATACATCCTGTTACAAACAAAAAATACACATTTGAGTTTTATGCAGATTGCCATACAGAGAATGTGGTTTAGTTGGCATGCTGCAAGTCATGTCCGAGTTTTTATGTTGGAAAAACTAATTCAAAGTTAAAAACAAGAATATTGCACCATTTGTCATCTATTAGACAGAAGGATAAACATAATGCATTGTATCAGCACAGCATGGTTATAGCTTTCCAGATCCTACTTTTGTTTTTATGGTTCTACATGTTGCACAGATGAAAAAAAAAAGGGGGGGGGGGATTGTCAATGATACAGAGTATGCAGAGTTAAGATGGATCATACAGTTGGCTGCTGACAACCCACCTGGGTTAAATAGTTCTGTACCTTTAAAACCAGCCTTAAAGAAAAGGTGGGTCAAGTATCGAAAGTAATCGGTTGATTTTTAGAAATGTTTTAATATTTAAAGACTGTCATGGTTATGTGTAGTTTGTATGATGAAGGGTTTTTTAACCTGAAAGTGCCTACATTTTATAATAAAAGATTACAGCAAGTTTTTTCTTACAAGAGGTTTGAGAGGAGTCCATAAGGGAAGCTAAGAGGCTTGTGTTTTGCAAACAAGCAGAAACTTGCTCAAATTCAGGGTATAAATACCAGAAACTAAAAACTTTAAAAAACTTTAAAAAGATATTACCATGTGTCTGTTAGCATGTGTAACACTCATTTAAACATGGTTAATTACAGTATTTTCCATACCAACAGAGATATGCCAAAGAAACAGGCACAGAAAGACACATCCACCCACAGGCTCAAATTCACAGAGGCAGAAAATGCAGCGGCTGCTACAAGAACCTCTTGCAGACTGAAGATTACAACAGTTGAAGCAACTCCTAACTCAGTACCTTACACTGCCTGAACATGAGCAATGAGCCATGCACAAATCTGAGGAGGGCCCCGTTTTGTTATGTGCTGTTTAAAGGATTAGGAATTGCTCTGACATGTTTTTACCTCATTATCATATACAGTTCTTCATTATGTGGTCATTAGCATCTCCCATCTTTATACATGAGCTGGCTAGAAAACAGCTATGATCACCATCAGTTTTCTGATGTGTATTTGATTACCATCTCTGTTGTGGCTGAGAAATGGAAAAAAATGGCTACATACTGGATCTCCTTCATATTTTGAAGTTCACCTACCTGATTTTATCTAATTTAAGGAAGATATAACTAAACAGTTATGGTTAGCACAATGTCTTATCGCTCCATTGTATCAAGTTACTATTGTGACCCATTATGTCATACATATTGCAACATATTGGTGGCCTGTCCCTTTCAGTACACCAGTTGAGAAAGAAGTAGACAGGTTCAGGACAGAGATAACAAAAGACAGCTACAATTGGGGCTTTTAAAGAGATCTAATGTTTTGGATCTGAAGGAGTCATCAAGAGGAATCTAGAAAGAGTTGCATGTGTGCATCAGAGGAAGAAATTTCAAGGAAGCAATTTGGATCTATCCGTGCCTGTGTAAGAGTGAAAGATTATTACAGTTTTATGACTGATCAACTGTTAAACCTTCTGGGAAAAGGGGCATTGCAGTCAATTGCATCTGAATCAAAGGGAACATTGACTTTGAGACATATTATGTTGGCTAGAGAAGAATGGCTCAATTATTTGCACATTTATTTTGCTTTGCAAAAATAAACAGATGCCTGTTATTTTTAATTTATGTCAGAAAATACACTAGGATTAAGTGGCAACAGTTGTTTTCAGTATGCATGAACATCCTTTGATGATTCATTTGATGTTAAATGGAAAACATTAGTATTTGTTAGTTGTCCGTGATCGCATGTTGTTATGTGGTACAACAACGCAGCTTCAAAGTTTCAGATTCATCCTTTAATGTACCACAGAAAGAAAGAAATGTTTGCCCTACATCAGTCTGTTCTGTTATTATTCATTTCATCACAAAATGTAATGCAGTTGACGACCTGATTTAGCTCTAGATAGCTTGCATTTGTCCCCGCTCACTTGGAACGTTTGATAGCACATATATCTGAGAGATATCTAATGATAAATATAAATCAAGATGTCAACATTCTGAAAAATAAGTGTCCATCTTCCCTCCCAGAAAAGATTTTACTTGCATAAACTCTACTAACAGGAAAGTGGGAGGGTCCTGCTAGCAAGCTGTATTGCCAAGGGGTAATTGGATGTATAATAGTATAAACAAGGTGCACTGAAGGGGATAAAGGAAAAGGAGTAAAAAAGAAACACCAATGACTAAGTTAGAGGATTTAAGGAAAGCAGGTATTAGATGGTCAGAGAGCTAATAGTGCAGCCGAAGAATATTTCTATTTATTTTTATTTTACATTTGTTAACCGGGGAGAAAAGCTCCACAGAGAAAGACAAATTACAAATACATTTAGGTGTTTAAACAGCATCACAATACATAAAATGTTCAGGAATAACATTTTACATTGGTATTAAGACAGTACAAATGTAGGGAAACAAAGAACATTAATTAATAGTAATAATAGATAATAAGATTCCATAGTATAAATTTGTGGATTGAAACAACCTACACTATTATTATTATTTTTACAATACTAATACTAATTAAGACCTTTTCAGCAGAGGTAGGTAAACCTCTATTAGTAATGTGGTTTTGCTAATTGTTGCTAGAATAGTGATAGTACTAGCTTATGTCTTGGTTTAGATTGTAGTAGTAATTTAACTTGATCAAGTTTAGTTGAGAAGTAGGAATTTAGTAAGGTATGATGGGCATAAGTAAATGTGTATTGTTTGATTGCTCTAGCCTGGTAAGCAGTCATGACACTGCCAGCTTTCTGTCAGATGTTGCCTGATGAGTTTTTTAAAGGAAGCTTTAGAGGATGTGTTTTGTATGCTAATGGGGAGGGTGATCCATTTTTTTGCCACTGTTTTACTGTATAGTGAGTCACCAAAGCTATTATTGCTGTTGGAGACTTGTAACAATAATTTGCTTGATGATCGAAAAGGCCTTGTGGCTGAGTGCTGTTGTACTAGGTTATTTAGCACAGAACACTTATTGGGGAACTAATATAAATCATGGCAAAGGCAGAGCTGATTATAAGTCAGTAGGTTAGGTAGTTCAAGCCAGTGGAGCTGGCATAGAGCAGTACAATGGTGGGATCGATATGGGCAGTTAGTAGCAAAGTGGGCAATTCTGTTGTTAACAGGCTTCTATTTTGCTTAGGTTAGTTTTATTGCGATTAGTTATAATGGTGGATGCATAGAGTAGGGAGGACAGAAGATGGGAGCATGCAATGGCGGGCCTTGTATTGTTGGTGAGGAACAGTTTAATGCGGTAGAGAGACCCTAATTTGCCATGTAGTTTTTTATGGTCAAGTTGATATGACTGTCAAATTTTAGGTGGCAGTCTATGGTTATTCCTAGTAGCTTGGCCTGTGTCACTGGTGTGATAGGGGTGGAGTTTTTAGAGTAGATGGTAAACTGACTGCTATTGATATTTCTATTAGAACTGCTTATAATCATTAGCTGTGTTTTCTTGGGATTGAGGATAAGTTGGGCTTTGGTAAGGTAGTTTTCTACATCAGAGAGTGCTGACTGAGTAGTTTGCAGGAAGGTGGGAGTATTTTGTGCAGCACAGATTAGAGTTGTATCATCTGCATACTGAATGATAGAAACATGTTGAGTGGAGGTATGGAGGTCATTTGTAAAAATTGTGAAAAGCAGAGGTTCTAAGATAGACCCCTGTGGGACTCCTGTAGTTATGGGTAACAGAGGTGAGAGAGAATGTTCCCATTTCACAGCCTGGTATCTGTCAGTTAAGTAGCTGTGGAACCAGATTAGAGTGGATTTAGATAGGATATAGTGGTATAACTTATTTAACAGGATTTGATGGGATACCGTATCAAATGCTTTGTACATATCCAAAAAGAGAGTTGAGACGTGAAGGCTTTTATTTATGAGTTGATTCATTGTGTCTGTGAAGCTGGTCTGAAACCCTGTTGGGTAAGGGATAGAATATTATCTATTAGGTGTTTTAGTACTTGGGTATGAATGCACATTTCTAAGATTTTGGCAAGGGGGAGAGTATTGCAATTTGTCTGTAGCTGTTAAGTTAAGTGGAGGCCCCTCCTTTGTGTATGGGAGTAACATGGGATATTTTCCAGAGTTTGGTCACATAGTTTTCAGCAATGGATCTGTTTATAAGTGTTGAGATTGGGATTGCAATAGCATCTTCTGTAAGTTTTAAGAAGTAGCTAGGGAGTTAGCCAGCTGTGGTTGATGAGGTTTTTAGTTTAGTGAGCATACTTTTAATGGAGCTGGTGGGTACTGTTTTGTGGGTAAAACATGAATTAGTATCTATGGTGGGAGGGATGGTGAGGTTGGAATTGTTCTGTGGTACTAGGGATAGAATTGAGTTCACAAAGTGGGAGTTGGATCGTGTTTCAATAGGAAGTTTAGTATCAGGGGTGGTTGGTTTGGGGGTAGCTGTTTGGGTGGGTTTTAATAACTGGTTTATGCTTTTCCAGAATTTCTGGGGATTGTGTTGGTATTTTGTTTGTAAGGTAGTATAGTAGTTTTTTTTTTCCTGCCTAATGCACTTTTTTGCATGGTTGCACAACTCTCAACAGTGTTCAACTTCAAGATGAAAACATCAATGTGTATATAACTGCAGGTGCAGGATCAGGATTCATCCGAACTTGCCCTGATAGACTAAAAGTACATGAATTATATTGCAGTTTAGAGAGGTCACTGACAAAAGATGCATGTTGTACATAACAGCACTCATTTTTATAGAAGAATGCCAGAATAAAGAGGCACATTTAAGTTGGCCAAGTTGTTGGAATGACTGAGATGGTATAATTTAAAACTGAACAAGAAAAATGCCTCATGTATGATTACTTTAATATACCCAGGTCATGGGACGTCATTGAGAATTCAGCAAATATTACAAACGCAACATGGCATCTTAAATGAAGAGTTTTATTAATTTTAAGATGTTTATCATTCTTTTATTCAGAAATATAATTTGGTGTTCAAAAATTACTTTTCTTCCAGTATTTTGTTTCACTCACACAACTTTTGAGAATTCCTCAGTTTTTTTTTGTTCTTTTGAAGAAAGATGGCTTCACTGTGACTACCAGGAATTATCTGACTAAAAGGCAATTTAGCATGAAACAGAAGGCCATGTATACAGAATTTCTCTTTGTTTCTCAAACAACACATGAACAACCAAGAATCCTGAAAGATTCGGTTTGCCACATTTTAACATGATGTCGAGGAAAAAGATTTGACTACGTTTAATACTTTACATTTCAAAAAGATGTAAAAAGAACAGCAATAAGGGAGACATTCAGGGATTAGTATAAGCTAAGAAAAATCTGCATCATTGCAAGGAACTAAAATTCATTAAAGTGCCTATGTTATTGAGTTAAAGAATAGAATAAAAAAATGCAAATGCCATTATTTCCATGATTCGCTTATTCTACTGACACCTTGGTCAAAGCTCTTAAAAACATGCTCTCAGAAGTATCTCTTATAGTACTTATATGATCACAGTTTCCAAACATGTTTTTATTTTTTTGCCCAAAGATATGACGCTAAGAGAACACTACTAGTCATCACTTCTTACTTAAGAATCAATTTCAGTTTTGGTGAATCAAACAAAGCAATTTCTGTAGACTAATCAAAGGCATTCAGCATTGTTAGTCCACACCACACGCTCCAGAGACTTCAGCCTCATTACCACAATCAGCAGAATGTGCTGGAAGGACAGGTTCATAACCCAGAGACTGCCCATGCTATGGAATAGACTTCCCATATATGTCAAACAGGGCACCTCACTGGCCCTCTTGAAGAGAAATCTTGATGAGTGGATGGGAAATAGAAAATTCACCATGGGGATCACTCCAGTGGCTTTACTCAACAGAGGCACTGGGAACAAAGGTTGGATGGCACGATGCCAGGGTAATTCTGTGGGCTAGGCTTGTAAAGGCTCCAGGGCCATTAGCCTAATACACACCTGTGAATCTAAGAACCTATGAGATCCTATAAAAATACTTACTATCTGTGGAATATCAAGGCAATTAGTGTGTCTTTTTTTCCAATTAATTGCACTCAAGGTCCCATGATATCAAATGGACTGCCCGCATCTTTCTATCCAACTCCTTTATCTACGTATCCTGTTATTATTATTATTATTTTTTTTGTTATTTTTGTAAATAACATGGCCATTTCTTGCAGCCCTGTCAGATTAATTCAAAACAATGATAATTCCATTGCAACTTTTAAAATCAAGCTTCACAGCAGCTGCTTCCAAGTAGAAACTTATATAGAAGACACTGACCTTTATTTAAATACTTCTAAAAATAAGGGCACCTTATCCCTATGAGCAATATATTCTCCTCCTTGCAATTATACATTTAACCAAATAAAATACACCCACAGATGTAGCTAGTTCAATAAAAGCACTCTCTTTCCCCCGTCTGACAGAATCAAAGCTAAGGTATGACCAAAATATTAAAAGTGTTACACTATATGAAAATCAAAAACTGAGACTTCTGCATAGGGCTACCAGGTAAATGGACTGATGACACTGCAGTGAGCATAAGGGGGATGCTGCACTCCTGAGTATGTTGACCTTTTGATGAGATATTAAAATAAGACCGTATCTGCCTGAGTTGTTGGTAGCTCAGGTGAATGTAAAGAATCCCATGACACCTATGAAAAGAGCATAGGAAGTTTTGTGATTTTCTGGCCAAATTTCCTCTAATAGTATAAATACCACCTTGAGTTTCCCTTGAAATTTAGGTTACTAGCTTAGTGGGACTAACCCAGTCAACAAAGGATAAATAAGTAAACAAATAGAGCATTTATAATGCTGTAAGCATGTGTCACAACTTTCGAAGTATCTCTACTTCTGAATGTGTTGTGTGCCTTGTGTCTTTGACTTTCTGCTCTACCAGTTGCAATGCTGGGAAAGATGTATAAAAAAACAAAATTTGATTAGAGACACTCTCTTTGACAATATACTAATGTCCACCCTCTGTTCAATTCTCTGCCTTGTTTCAATTGTTGCTGAGACTGCCCCTTTCTCCACTGAAACCCTAAATTGGATAATTTAGGTATAGGAGAATGAATTAATTAATGAATGGATGACACGTCTAGATCTCATCACTACATATCTTTGAGAAATGTCCTATTGCTGGCATTCAGCCAAGGTCCAACACTGTGTTGCATTTTCCAAAAATAGTGCATCATTCCATATACCTTTATAAACCTTAATAAACTTTCCATCTGTTACAGCAAAATCACTAGATTTGATACCAATGCCAAATCATGATCCCACCACTTCCTTTCCTTACAAGCCTTGCACTGGCTTGAATTTCTCAACCTATTAAGGTACCCTCAACTCAGCCTAGCTCATCTAATTCTGTACTATCCCAAGAAAACCCCTGACATGACTGGCATGCTGAACTTCTACAATTCAAATAGACAACTTTGGTCCTCCAATAAAGCCTTAATTGAGACCATTACATGCAAAAACAACTCTGGGGAATCACTATTTGCCCATGAAATAGCAAAAATATGGAACAATCTTCCCCCTGACCTCAGACTACAAAACTCCACACCCTCCTTCAAAAGCCTACTTAAAATACACCTCTTCACCAACCATCTTTGCAACTGTAATTGACCCCCTGAAGCCTCATCCACTCACTGTTTCTACATGCTGTCTGTCCTGGACAACACAAACAATACACTCTAACTATACCTATCCATGTGTGAGCAATAACCTATATGAGTGTATGTACGTGTGTGTGTGTGTGTGTGTGTGTGTGTGTGTGTGTGTGTGTGTGTGTGTGTGTGTGTGTGTGTGTCTATATATATATATATATATATATATATATATATACTCATATGTATATTTGCTTGAATGTATATATGGAAACTTAAACATTTATATACTCTTATTCAATTGTGAAATATCTTGCAATTCTCTACCAGGTTCTTATCTACTCTCACTGTATATTTTGTACATTTGTATTTTTAACCAAAAGGGGTAATATCCTCTTCTCGTATACTAACTGCTGTAAAGTTTACAATCTGCATGCTACTACTCTGTAATGTCTCTTTTGTAAATTTTTCTTCTCTCTGTAAATGTATGGAGTTTTTCTCCCCAGGATTTCGCTGAAAATGGACACTTGTTGTCCAGTCGGACTATCCTGGCAAACAAATGTTAAATAAAATAAATATACCACTGATATGGTATTCTCCTTAATGAAACCATCTTCCAGTAAATACACCCCTGACACAGTACTGGAGTAGTGTCTAAGCTTCCATTTTCCCTAAGGCAATTCATGTACACAGTCTCCTATGGGAATGCATGCAAATATGACATTCACTCTAACTGGTAATGTAACTACACCACTGGCATTACTTTCCCTTCTCCAGTTTTGTTCACATTTGCATTCTCTGCCTCATCTCTAGTATTACATTCCCACAAATGTTTCTAGATCTATTTTCTGTGAATATATTTCTGCTGAAGTTCCTTCCATCTTGCTGTCATGTGAACAGCATTGTGAATATTTTTGCTAAACCACAGAATTGACGTAAGCACTGTTTCCTACCCAGTTTGCTGTTGTTGCCTTAGAGCCTTTTCATTTAGTGTGCCTGTGCATGTACTGAACCAGTAGTAAAATGCTTTAACATTTCAACTGGGAAAAATTGAACATAGTTGTATACTCCTTTCTCAAGTATTGAAATGTCAGGTCAGGAAGACTGCATGTATTCTGTCAACATTTCAGTACCTTAGCACTAACTGCATTCCAGATTGCTTCATTGTTTGTAGCTTACCGGACTTGGAGAAGTGATGGAAGTTGAGTGTTTGTGATCTCAGATTTAGTATACACAAAATTCAAGGGCCTGGTGGATTGTATCACATTTACCCCCTGAAAAAATCCCATACTTGGGAATATCATTATTTGAGTCTGTGACCTCCCAATGTTTTACAATTTTTATTTTTATAATCATGTGTCATATAAATGACGCATGACTTTTCACAGTTGATACTCCTAAGTGCTTCACTTTAAGCAATAAAACACTGAGTATAACCTGGATCAAAATGTCATAGACCTGTATGTGAGAACAGAAGTGTGTATGCAATTTGCTGATAATTGTTAATAATTCTTTACCTTGCTATCCATAGCACAAACATTTCTGGATTATTTTTGAATATTTCACTAACATACTGTACAATCTGTAAATATGGCCAGTCTTTTAAAGTTTGTTGATTTTATGACTTTTTTGCTTTTCATTGTATTATTAATTGTATTCTCAACCTATGCTTTGTATAATTAATGAATACTTGTTTCTGACTATGTCGCTCTGTCTCTATCTTCTCATTAGCAAAGCATTTGCATTTCTACTTTTCTATATCTCTGTTTTATATCACTTGCGTAAAAGTTATATACCGAGATTTTCTTTGTGGGCCTTCAATAAAACTCAGATGTGTACCCCAACAAGAGGCATGGTCTTTACATCTGAAGATATATCCAAAAGCTGTCTCTAAGGAACCATGTTGTTGCTGTTGTTGTTTGTCTTTCGGCTTTTTCCCAGTAAGGGGTCGCCACAGCTGTACTCCGGTCCTCTAATGATTGGCAGTAGATTTTTTACGAAATGCCGAGGTGCCAGCTCAACGCCCAACCTTCAACGAAGGCTCGCCCATTTACGCACATAATGTCCAGAATTTTGAGAATGTGGTTCAGTTGATAACAAGTGAGTCTAAGAGAACACTGCTAAACATGACTACATGTTTAACAAAACATTTCTCTCTCTTTATAAAATATACTATATGGTTCACTGCACAGTAAAACCTGTAAATGAAAATCAGTGCATTGTATACAACTGATAAATATGTTTTCAGTGTTAAAATAATCTTTACTGGAACAGAATAATAATGGTTAAAAAGGGTTTATTTTTTCCTGGACCAGTTTTGATGCAACACTGGCATGATATTATTTTTGAATGTTTAAGAAGGAAAACCATTTCAGGAAGAGTCATATAGAAGGCAAGGAAGAGTAATGCTGACATACAAAGAATACAAGATGACAAGATTGGACAATGTACCTTCACAGCAGAAAAAGAAATTGCCCGCTTGAACAAATGTCACATGTATTTCAGAACTTTGGGTAAATCTGCTTGAAAAGAGGGCTGCCTTTTAAAAGCATCTACTGCTGCTGGGATTCAGAAAGACAGCAGACACCCATACTATTTACCATGTTTTTGTGATGAGGTCCGATGCCCATTATGAATAAGTATGTCTGGGAATGAGTAGGAGGACTACAGCTTGTCACACTTGTGGCTCCAACAGAGGCTGCAGATAGAGCATGTAGTACTACGTTGTAGCTGAAGGAAACTCAGAGCAACAACAGCAGCAGCAGTCATTGGCCCTGCTTGTGCCCCATTGGTGATCATTGCATCTCTCATGTGAAGTATTGGTAGGTTGGAGAAGTTATGTGGCAGCCTTAATAGGCCATGCAGCATGTGCACTTGTCTAGGTTTTGGAAATAGGAATACAAGAAAGTGATGAAAAAGGTTAAACAAGCAGAGAACAGTGCATAACGTAGAAATATGAAAAAAGCATGTTGGACATGATTAAAGAGGGAATTTTTTTTTTGGGGGGGTGAGGCACTCTTTATATATATATATATATATATATATATATATATATATATATATATATATATATATATATATATATGGTTTCACTTCACTTCATAATCTCAAAATGTTGAAATACAGAATTTCAGCATTTCAAGATCATGAAGCCGAAAAACTAGAATGCCGAAAGTACATAAGAGCGAATTCAAATATCTCAAATTTGCACTTACGCATTTCTGGTACATTGCGTGTAGTGTTATGGTGCCTGAAATTGCAGGTGAGTGAGTGTTTGTGTGTTTTATGGTATGTTGTATGTGTGGGTAAGGGTAGGGAAGTGTAAGTGTGAGTGTGAGTGTTGGATTTCTTGGTGTTTGTGTATGCGTGATGTGTATTTGTGTGCGTGCGAGTGCAGAATGCCATGGTGTGAGGGTTTTTTTTTTTTTATGTTATGTGTGATCTCTGAGCTGGTATATATATATATATATATATATATATATATATATATATATATATATATATATATCTATATATATATCTATAGAAATATATATATATATATATATATATATATATATATATATATATATATATATATACACGTAGGGGTGTGGGGGTGCAGCCCTCCTCATGGGGGGGTACAGGGGCTTTGCCCCCCCCCTGCTTATATGTAGTGTAGGGTTGTATGGTTTGTGTGCTGTGAGTGGAATGGTTTGTGTATGGGGTGTATGGTGTATGCATGTTCGTGATTGAGTGATTCATGATTGTGGGTTGCAGTATTTTGAATGGTCCAGCTACATGGTCTCAGAATGCTGAAATTCGGTAATTCATCATTTTGAGATTATGACGTGAAACTACATATATATATATATATATATATATATATATATATATATATATATATATATATATATATATATATATATTATAGATATATAGATATATAGATATATGGGATCCGTATAGATCCCCAACTGCACTTTCTACTGAAACATAAATCGCCGAGCATACTTAACTGAAAGTGTTGTTCACCGACGGAGCACTTTTGGATAAGTATGCTAGTTGTGCCGGTCGTACTACAGTGCAGATAAGGGAAAATTCCCTTTTCAACACTGTAGTGCGACCTCGGAGTGAGAATATTAAAGTAGGGGGTGTGTGGAAGCACAGCCCCCTGCATAGCAGTAGGTTTAAAGTTTTTTTTTTTAAACATACTTTAACGAAAGCGCTTTTTCGGTGAAAGCACTTTCGTTAAAGTGTGTTCGGTAATTATGGATTTGGACTTTTGATCTTTCGATCAAATGTCCTAGATCTATATATATATATATATATATATATATATATATATACTAAAAAAGGAAAGCTGGGTAAGGTAATAAGGGACGCATGAGAAAGGTAGAAGGGTTAGGGTTTGGTAGTAGAGGCATCTTGACAAACTCAGAAGGCAGACAAGACTGGCAGGAGACATATGCTCTGATGGCACAGAGGGATAAAGCCCTGACCGGTTTACTATTGAATGTTTAATGTTTGGAAAGTCAAGTCAAGCAATCACCACAACCTTTACCTCAAAATTTAGCATGCTGAAATACTTGCACATCTGAAAAATCTACTGAATGTTGAAACTCCTCACTGCTCAGGACCCAGGAGCAAAAGCTAACATGTGTCCAGAAGGGTCAAGTTTGGACAGTCCACAATGTCAGTATTTGACATACTGATAACCATCATGCTGGGTTTGCACAGTTAAGCTGACCATCTGAGTGTCAAACATATGATTGTAAACCCTATGACTACACCACAGTCGATCTGGGTTTGGTTAGGGGGTTGGTCAACTGATGTAGCAGTAAGAAGGATGGAAATGCCTATCCCTGGTGGAATGGCATTTGTCAATAATGCTTCCTTAATCAGAGGCATGGTCCAAAGGGGGATTGTCTTGGACATAATCAATAGTGGTGGGAGGCAGGACAGGGAGTAGGTAGGGTATATAACAGCCCCCCCATGATAGATGTATGGATGGCTCAGCCACTAGGATGCCCGTAGTATCCACAACTGGCTCCAGCAATATCAGAGAAAGTCCAAGGAGGTAAAAAAGATAAGTTGGTAGACCCAGTGAGGACATGGTGCACTTGGTTCCTGGCTGGTTAAATGATGTCCCAAATGGGAGTGCATTACACATTTGCAAGGCAAATAGTATCAGTTTGTTTGTGGAGGTAAGCCATCAATTACTGGCAGTGCCTAGGTAGTGAGTGATCCTTCCATTCAATACTGAACATGTACCGTAAGTACCTATAATATATACAGCAAGGCCTAACACCAGTCTCCCATTATGGTGAACAATTCCTATATGGGCAGTTGCATCTTCAAAATAACAGGCAAAATAGCACAAGATCGGAACAATAAGGGCAAGAAATATTTCCTAATGTAGGTGTTGCACTTTCATTAAACACTTACATTAGCATCTTAAACATCTTAACTTTAGAGCATAGTCTCCAATACGGACCTTGTTTGTATGCTACCAATTTAACTACAATCCATGACACTGGTTGTAAGTATGGTTAGTTAAGGCAATTCAAACATTCCCAAAAATCAAATATGATTCTGGACACATGATAAGGAGGAATCCCGTACCAACCCTGATTATTGCAAACTGATCATATTACCAACACATACACAGAGGTGGATCATGGTCAAATGAGGCCCTAGGTAGGGGAATGGACCAGGGCCACCTGTGCAGCCATTATGCTGTCCCATTACTTGTCTCCCCAATTACCATAAACACTATTCATAAACTGTCAACATACATAGTATTGTATTCTTTACTTTTGAAATGAAGGCAGATATATGGAATTCATTTAAAAGTTTTAATTTAAATATCTTTTGTTGACTGGGTTAATCCCACTAGGCTATTAGAGCCTTATCGGGTGAGACCTTTGGTGGTATTTATACTACTTGTAGAAATTTTGCCAGGACATCAAGGAACTCCCCCGTACTCTTATCAATAGCTCAGGTGGATGTAAAAGATCTCACAGCTCTGCTAGTAACACAGGCAGATGGGGCCTCAGTTTAACATCTCATCCAAAGAATGACATACTCAGAAGTAAAACACTCCCCTTCCCCCTTTAAAGTACAATGCAGTAGCAACAATCTAGCTGCATGGTGTAAGAGAAGAACCCATAGCATTCTGTTGCAAAGGCAAGTATGCTACCTGTTGGGCTACTAATATGGCTTTCAAGTTTGATAGAATAGACACTGACAGCCATTTGCTGGTAGCTAATTAGTAGTAGCGCATTGAAAACAGACTTAGCACGAGCAACAGTAAACTTCTCTTCTTTGAAGTGCACATTTCTTGAAAATGCACTGAAGCTCACATTCCATTAAATATGCACTGTGTAAACATATCTACAAGCACTGCACCTATGAGGAAAAAATACATGCAGTTAGAAGAACAAGAAAATTAAATGATCAGCAAAGCAAGGCATCCCAGGGTCAGTACAGTTTTTATTATTCCTTGACTAGCTAATTTGGCTGATTGACTGACAAATCATGTATCTGACTTGGTTTACTAATTGCCTGACTGATTATGTATCTGACTGACAAATACATCAATGAGTACAGAATTTTTATACAGTTCTTGACAAATGCAGTCCTGCTTCTTTAGATATGCATTGTGTCCTAAGTTGTTCGTGCAACTATTACAAGTTATTTTAAAAGTGCTACAGCAGACAGCAGACTATTTTTTGTAGTATTGCTACACAACAAGTTTTCCTTTTTTGGTATACAAATACAGAGTAATCATTTCTTGTTTCATCTTGCTTTGTCATCATATGCTCTTCCTGCTTAATTGTCTTATCATAACATTTCTAAAGAGTATTTATTATTGTTACAGCTGCAGTTTACATTATTGCTAATGTTGAATAATTTAGAATTAATGAAAATATGCAACTTACAAAGTAATATAATACAAAAGCTTAATAAAAAGTTTATATAAAGTCTGCAGATTTGCAGCATGTATATGCAAGGCACAGCATCTGCTCCTGTCAATCATTCTAAAGATAATATATGAAATAGAATAATACACATTTTCTTATTCTTTGATGTTAATGGCATATATGTACATTTTGCAAATCATGCATTTTACATTATTTGCATTCGTAACTTACACATATAGTTTAGGAATGTTTTGATAGAAATAGAAAAGTACTGATAATACATGTTTTATACAACTTCTAATAGAAGAGCCATTCCTCCTGTTATAATACATCAGTGTGTGTCAGTGTGTGACCCATGTTTCAGGCTACTGTGACCTTTCCATTCTATTTTTTTTCCTAACAAGTAACTGAGCTAACAATTCTAAAAAAAAAAACTGCAAAGTCTTATAGCTAGTTTGCATCTGTTGTCTGACATTTGATTATTAAAGGAATTATTTTCAATATAAATATTATTTATATTAATAATTATGCCTTGAACCTTGATAAAGAGAGGAATTATTCATAAGCACTATCTTATCTTGGCTGATACCATTTTAGCCAGGCATTGTATTTCCATGCAGCTTTGTATTCATGTTTTCTGTCACTGGCATTCACATAAAAGATTGTTCACACATGCTGCTCAGGGAAGATTTCCGTAAGCTGGTGTCTCAGCATTGCTTGAGATCCTAATACTATATCAGAGTTCCCCCTGAACAGACATGAGAACTCATGTTTGTTGATTTTATTCATCAAATATTATTAAGCTTCATTGATTCAGAGTACTTCATAAATCGTACGATGTTTTGGACCTGATGCACTTGGTCCACTGTTAAAACCTGTACTGCTTGTCATCTTACACATTCGATTCCACACTTGATGACAACTATGACCAGTATAAGCTGCATTATTTTTCCTCGCCAGCTACTGATAGAACCATTCAGCCAAGAGAACCATGTTTCTTTTTCTATTTGTGCTTTTTGAGCAACTTCCTCAATTAGCTTGAGGTGACTCATGATTTCAGGTTCATTATTAGGAATATAAATACAATATTCCTCTCCTACCAATGCACAAAATGTAATGCCATGTGGTTCTGTAAGACCACAGTTTTTATGGCAGTCATTTCTATGGTAACTTTTAATTCCTCTACTAGACCTGCCAGTTTTTTTTAATTTCCCAAATAGATTTCCCTTCTCCATAGAATGGAAAGATTGATATTCATGCAAGGACATCATTTCATACATCCATTTTTTTCTATGTCAATATGTCATTTTAATCTAACATTTTTAATATTAGAATCAGGTAATGTTGTAGTATGTCTAATGGATGGAATTACATGTCCCAAATAACACAATCCAGTCCGGTTCTCAGAAAGCCATTTGTAGGCTTTATTACCACATATGTAATATATGCCTGTTCGAACTGGAACCATCCATTCTGTAACCCAATGTGTAATTCTAGCTTTTTTAAATGTCCAGCAATTTTCATTACTAAAATACTCAAAACATTGTTCACTGGCATTTCGGGTAGCATAAATAATACTACAAGGACTTTTCCCAAGAAATGGGTGATTACTTGTTCCTTCTCCTCGTAAACAAACATCAGCAGTTACATTTGTATGAACAAGCCTCAAGAAAGGATGTTTCCTTGGGATATCCTTGGAACACAGTCTTGGTTTGTGAGATTCAACATTTCCAGAAAGGTAGATGGAATAGTTCATAATGGAATTCCACTGTTTGCATCTTATGCTATCTCAGCACATATCCAGTATTGTTTAGCATTCAAAGTTTCTGAGTACAATTTGAAGTGATTTGGTAAAGGTATTGAAGTCTACCTTTCCTTGTATTGAGAAGTAAAAATTCATCAGGATCTCAATTAATATCAGGATTTTCATGGTTTGATATTTGCTGGAAGAGAAAAGAATTGTATTCTTATTAGTTGTATCTGATATTATGTCCCTTTATATCAGTTATTACATTAATATGTTATTCAATTTTCTCCCCTCCATTTTAATCTTTTAACATGATCTTTATGAATCCAACCATTTTTTTTGGTGGCTTATTTTTATATGGCTAGATTTGTACAGCCACTAACCCCACTTTGGTAACAATGTAGGGTCCTATCTATTTTGAATCCCATTTACTTGTGGTTCCAAACTGATGGACCATTACAAGATCTCCTTGTTCCAGTTGTACCGCCCTCGATTCCCAAATCTCATTTACACAGTTCTAGATTATGGACTTGTCCAGCTTCTCAGACTTTTCCTTTTGCCCAACTGATTTGGTCTTGGAGCTGGTCCCACAATTTTGTTTCTTCTAATGGTATCCATAAGGGATTTCTCTTGCTTGTAAATTTATAGGTCGACCCATCATTAATTTTTGTGGAGTTAACCCACATCCCTGAGGAGAATTTCGCATCTTAATCAAAATGTTGGGTAAATGTTTTACCCAATGATTTCCATACTCAGAAATCATTTTCTTTAATCCTTCCTTCAGAGTTCTATCCAGAACACTGAGGATGGTAAGGAGTATGAAATCTTTGCTTGATTCCCCAAGTTTTACACATTTATTTTGTCACTTTTCCAGTAAAGTGAGTCCCTTGATCACTGTGTATTTCGCGGGGCACTCCCCATGTTGGAATTATCCTTTCACTTATTATTCTAACTACTGAGTTTGCATCTTCTTTTTTTGTTGCATGAGCTTCCACCCATCATCAAAGTAAGAAATGAAACCCTCTTGGTGCTGTTGGAAGAGGTCCTACAAAATCCATTTGTACCCTTTCCCAGGGTCCCAATGCTTGTGGGAGTCTATATTGTTTTCTCCTATTTCGTTTTCCCACATTGTGCATGGCACATGTGACACAACTATCTACATGATTTTGGATGTCTGTTGTCTTTCCTTCCCTTTAAAATGTAGAACTAACAATTTGTTGTAGTCTTTCCCTTCCTAAAACCTAGGAAATTATGAAAATAAGTTAACATCATTTTTCCTTTTTCAGGCTCAATTGTTTACACTCTATGTAAAGGTCCTTTTTTGAATTCTCCTGATACCAACTAAAGTTCTGGAAATCTCGCCCATTTCCACTCACTTCCTTGTATCATTTCAAATTCCTCTATTTTATCTTTCTTGATAATGTTTGGCTGTCCTCCTCTCAGAATTTTTACTATGTTTCCTAACTGCTGATTATATTTGTTTGTTTTTGCATTTAAGGTCATATGAGCACCTTGTTCAAATTTAGGACCCCATAATGGTTTCATTTCATCTGTTCCTATCACTGTTAATCCACATACAGTAGGTGTTATGATGATCCCATCACATTACATTGGATTTGGGTGATTTTACCTACCTCACTTTCCACTCTATGTTCATACTCTGTACACTGATCTCTACAAAAGTAAGTTGTAAAATGTAAAGGTAAAGGATTTAGAGGTAAGTCCATTTATATTTGGCACTTATTCAAAATATTTTGTACCATTTCCCTTATTTGTTTTTCTTCCATGTCGTTTGTTTCCCATGCCCAGCATTGAGGAACATTTTGTATTGCATAAGTTTCTTTGGAGTCAAGGGCCCCTTCTTTTGCTAGCTGATCTACTATTTTATTAGCCTGACTGTATACCTCATTTTTGGTGTGAGCTTTGACCTTATTTATATTCACTGTAGAAGGATTGTCATCTTTTATCAAACTCCAAATTTCTTTCAACACTTCCTGATGACTGATTGGTTTGCCATCAGCTGTAATCAAACCTCTCCTTGCCCAGATGAGAAGAGATGATGTTAAGACTCAGACTACATATTCACTGTCTGTATAAATGTTTATAGGTCAGGGCAGTAACAAGGCTTGTTTTACTACTTCTAATTCAGCTCTTTGAGCTGAGCATCCCCCTGGGAGACTACCCTTCTTGTGTTCTTTGGTCTTTGCATTGTATATTACCCATTCTGTCACAAAACACCCTATTTCAGAACTCCAGAATCTGGATCCATATATATATATAATTCTGGCGCTCTTTCCAAGTCAGAACATTCATTATATTCCCCTTGGTAATTAAACAGTTTTGATAAAAAACTTAATTTGATGGATTTCTACTCTGATTCCTCCTTCCTGACTTGCAAAACTTGCAGCGATTCTACCAAGTAATACATTATTCATGCCCTTTGGATTTCCTTCTAACATGCATTTCACTGGAGTATGTTTGGTCTGTAGCACAATTGGAGAGCCCTGAGTCATATGGCATGTTACTTCAGTACACCATTCTGCAGTGATGTTCTTCCTTGACCTTAGAGAAAGCTGCTAGTGACTCATCATTCCAATTGAGAAAGTCATTTCCCTGTTTGTTTTCTTTATGCATATTAGTCGATGGTTTTGCTTTCCCTGTATAATCTAGTATACATTCCCTTGAGAATCCAAAGATTCCTATGGCTTGCCTTAACCCTGTGACAGTAACTGGAATTGGTAACTGTCTGATTAGTTGCTTTTTGTCTTCACTAATGCTTCTTTGTCCTGCTGATACCGTGACACCCAAGAAAGTAACAGAATCTTTCATAAACTGATTTCTTTTTAGGGTTCAGTTTTAATTCTGATTGTCTTATTGGTTGGAAAATTTCTGCTAGTGCATTTAAGTGCTGCTTTTCAGTTTCTGTTCCTAGAAGTATGTCATCCACGTATTGAATAATAGAACATCTACATTCTAGTGGTTTTAGCATTTCCTGCATTACATGATGAAAAACTGCTGGAGCATTATGAAAGCCCTGAGGCATTCTTGTCCAAGTATATTGTTGACCTTCTACAGTAAAAGCAAATTTCCATTGTGAGTCTTTATCCAGAGTAATACTCTAGAAACCATTACTCACATCTAATGTGGAGAAAATTTACATTTTTTCCTGAATCTGAGCAATAAGATCAGGCATGCTTCCTACTACTGGCAAAAAATGAGGTATCACCTTATTAAGTTCTCTGTAATCAACAGTAAGATGATAACTTCCATCTGGCTTCTGTACAAGCCAATATGGACTGTTAGCTGGTGAATTAACTTTTCTCACTACCCCCTGAGTTTCTAAAGCTTTCACAGTATTTAGTATTGTCTGTTCCTTTTCTGGATATTGTTTTATAGGTTTTTTGGGACTGCCTCTTACTTTAAGAATAAAGTCAGGGACTTGTCCACAATCATTCCTATGTCTGGCAAAAATATCCTGATAGCAATAAATTAACTCTTGCTTTGGTGTTTTAATAACTCAACTAAATCATACTGTCCTGGGTCTTTGACACTGTATTTGCATAATGCTTCAGAGATGACTAATACTTCTTTTAATGGTCCTTTAATCAATTCTCTGTTATACAAATCTATAGTGCAACCTCTTTGTTTTAAGATATCATTTCCAATGATGTTTTGTAGATGAGGACCTGATACCCATGCATGCTGGAAGGTGTCTTCCCCTATCTTTGTTTCTACAGGGAGACTTATTTGAGCTTGAGAGATTTTTTTTTTCTCCCAACCCTTGCAAGTTTATAGTTCTTATTCCTGGGAATGTTATTGCAGTAATGCTAACTGCAGCTCCTGTGCCTATTAAATACATATCTAAGGGGTTTCTTACTCAAATTTGAGCATGTGGTGTTACTGTTCTTTTTCTTTATAAATCTGTTAGTTCATCTGCTGTCTCTTTTACTTGTCTGTTTGATCATTTTACACTTTCCTGTAAGTGGGAACATATATTTTTTACAAAGCTTGTATAGTCCTGTGTTGTTTTAATGTACACAAAAACATTGTAAGAGAGCTGGAATTAATGTTTTCTTAACATAATCTCTTTTATTTTGATTTGGTTTTCCCTACTCTGTAAACTAATAGATCAAAGAAGGCAGTTTATAAATAGGACTTATTTTTTTCCCTTAACATTTGTTGCTTCTGATTGATCCATTCATGAATAATATCTAATAACAAAAAATGTGCATCCCCTGTCTGTGAATTATCACCTGCACTATTTGCTTGGTTTATAACTTCTTCAAATCTGGGAAAATTAGGAGATAAAATTAACCTTGATGCCTTAGCTTTCTCTGAGGTATTTTTAGAATCTGACATCTCTATTCCTTCAGAGAATGAAACAAAACTGTCAGATTTTTCCTGAGACATTTTCTCAGTAACACTTTCAGATTTCTCTTGAGACTTTTTTTTCTTGATATGATTTAGTAAATCTTAATAAATATCTGTTTCTAGATCTGGTTACAGGTACTTTTTCTGGTATAAAATCCTGGTTTAAATCTATAATACTGTTACTTTTAAAATTCAATTTATCAGATCTGATAGTTTCTGGTTGCAATAAAATCTGTGATGCCTTAGCCCTATTACATTTAAAAGTCTTATTATCATGCAAATTCCTTTAACTGCATGCCTCATAAATTACAAATTACACGTAACTATAGGAGAACAAAGCTTTAGTGCATTCTACAAACAACAGAAAAACTAGAGTCTAACCCTATTTCGGCAGTGTGGAAATCCCTTTGGGGAGTTAGCTGCAGCCTTTTTTCCACCTCCCTTTTCCTGTGGATGAGACTCCATGGAGGAGAACTGATCCAACCTTGAGGATTCTTGTTTTTCCTTCACTCCACGGAGGAAAACTGATCCATCCTTGAGGATTCTTGTTCTTCCTTCACCCGCTGACTTTTAAAAGTCAAGACCTTTCTGCAATATTTCAACTTTCCAACCTTTGCACTTTCTGCTTTGCTTCCTCCCAGGTTTTGGCATCAAAATGTAAATGTCTCTACAAGCGCTGCACCTATGAGGAAAAAATACAGGCAGTTAGAAAACAAGAAAAATAAATGATCAGCAAAGCAAGTCATCCCAGGGTCAGTACCGTTTTTATTATTCCTTGACTAGCTAATTTGGCTGATTAACTGATTGACAAATCAAATATCTGACTTGGTTTACTAACTGACTGACTATGTATCTGACTGACAAATACATCAATCAGTACAGAACTTTTATACAGTTCTTGAACAATGCCGTCCTGCCTCTTTAGAAATACATTGTGTCCTAAGTTGTTCATGCAACTATTACAAGTTATTTTAAAAGTGCTACAGCAGATTATTTTTGTAGTACTGCTATACAACAAGTTTTTCTTTTTTGGTATACAAGTACAGAGTAATCATTTCTTGCTTCAGCTTGCTTTTGTCATCATATGCTCTTCCTTCTTAATTGTCTTATCATAACATTTCTAAAGAGTATTTATTATTGTTACAGCTGCAGTTTACATTATTGCTAATGTTGAATAATTTAGAATTAATGAAAATATGCAACTTACAAAGTAATACAATACAAAAGCTTAATAAAAAGTTCATACAAAGTCTGCAGATTTGCAGCATGTATATGCAAGGCACAGCATCTGCTCTTGTCATTCATTCTATAGATAATGTATGAAATAGAATAATATACATTTTCTGATTCTTTGATGTTAATGGCATATATGCACATTTTACAAATCATGCATTTTACATTATTTGCATACTTTACACATATAGTTTAGGAATGTTTTGACAGAAATAGAAAAGTACTAATAATACATGTTTTATACAACTTCTAATAGAAGAGACATTCCTGCTGTTACAGCTGTTACAATGCATCAGTGTATGTCAGTGTGTGACCCATATTTCAGGGTGCTGTGACCTTTCCATTCTACTTTTTTTCCTAGCAAGTAGCAGAGGTAGCAATTCTAAGAAACCCCCAGTGAAGTCTTATAGCTAGTTTGCATCTGTTGTCTGACATTTGATTATTAGATGAATTATTTTCAAAATAAGTATTTATATTAATAATTATGCCTTGATAAAGAGAGGAATTATTCATAAGCACCGTCTTATCTTGGCTGATGCCCTTTTAGCCAGGCATTGTATTTCCATGCAGCTTTGTATTCATGTTTAAAGTCACTGGCATTCATATAAAAGATTATTCACACATCCTGCTCAGGGAAGATTTCTGTAAGCTGGTGTCTCAACATTGCTTGAGATCCTAATACTATAACATACTGACAATCTCATATCTTGAAAATGCACTGAAACTCATTCCTTGAAAATGCACTGAAACTCACATTCTTAGAAAATATGCTCCTGATGAAGGCAGTTGGTGTGGAGGAATAAAACTCTTTCCTCTTGTAAGCAAGGTACTGTATTTGAGCCTAAGCAAGTTAAGTAACCAACTCCCATTCAAGTTCTCCTGTGTCTTGCAAAAGGAGAATGGCAGTAACCATTTCAGTTCTTTGGCAGCTGTTTACCCCATGCAAAAGCAACATGAAGCTCCAATGTTTAAATTTGTACATGCAACATGCGCACAAACACGGATTGTGTCCTTAAAGAAGAAATGCTGGATCTGGCTCTTCATGTATAGATATAGCACCTGTAGCAGTGATAGTCATCCTAGTACTCCCTGAGGCATTCCAGCCTTCTCTTGTGCAGCTTTGTTTTCTCTGCAATTTGTTCAGGGGCAATGGAGAAATAAGTGGGAGTGCATTACCCATTTGCAAGGCAAATAGTAGCAGTTTGCTTGTCGATGTAAGCTATGAATTACTGCTAGTACCTAGGTAGTGAGTGATCCTCACCTTAGACTCCCAGTGGCCCAGATGTTAGGGTTTCTTTTTTTTTAATTACTGCATTGCTCACCGTTATGTGTTATGCCAGTGGCATATGTGAGGGCTTGTACCAAGCTGCCTCAGGCCTTGATAACTCTCTCCCAGGAGCCCATGCCATGTACTGTTGATGGAATAGGTGCTAGAAAATTTTAATCTATTCAGCACACCATCTTTGTGCTCTTGGTCAGATGCCATAATACTAGCTCTATCACGTTACACAGAACAATGGTTGAAAATTCATGGTCCGATCCATTTTCATATGTGTCAGCTGTCACACGCTGGGGATCAGCTCATTTGCATGACAGGTGGAGAAAAAATACAATATAAGTCATGTATGATAGTGTTTGATCATAGCAGTTTGAGTAGAGAAACAGCACCCCAGCTTCTTTCAATATGGTGATATTGAACTATGCATTTCAGCTGTGGCACTCAAAATATATGTTCTGCTGAAATACAGATATCCCCTTAGAGCTATGAGCTTAACCTTGCAATCACACTGGTGTCTGCAGGTGCCTCAGCATGTGCATGATACTGTGAGGAAGACAAAAAGTTTAGCTGTCCTACATGATGCAAAAATGAAGGTGTTTCATCAACATGAATGCGTTAAGCTGCCATTTGCATAATCATTACACCCAGAAATGCAAATTAATGAGATATAAGCACAAGGGAAAGCACTGATCCTCATTGTTCTATGGAAGAAAACCTTTTTAACCTCAAGCAAGGCAAGTCCAATGCTTTGTAGCTTAATATAGCTAAGTACTGAGTTTTAACTTAGTTACTATGCTACATTTAAAGCTGGAACAATATGTTGAATGGGTTGCAATAAAAATGAACTGAGGGTAGGAGGTTCGCATAATGGTTAAAATGTTTGCCTTACAGACCCAAGGTGCAGTGTTTGATTCTCATTTATGGTAATTGGCTAGGCTTAAAATGGCCCACAAGGGCAGTTAGCCTAGTGCGAAGCTATGAACGTAAGAGCACCATTTAAAGTAGATATGTAATTAGTATGCAGAGGGATTGTGGATCTCAAGGAGAAACATAACTATTTGCCCTTCTTCAGGTCACCTGTAAAAGTTATTCAGCCTGGGGTTGTACTATGTCTGTGTTAAACAAATTGACTGTTTTACTCCATAGTACTGCACCCCAATTACCAAAGTGTTTACCACAATGCCACTAGGAGAGGTGCAGAAGTACAGCTGCTATGCCAGGTGTACCTCTATTTTTTTTCACTGTTATGTGATTTACATTTGATGTACAGTGTGCTTAAACATATAAGAAATTCACACACAGCCAACATGATGTATATATTTGGGGAAGTTGTTTAAAGTTGATTTGTAGGTCACTCACAGTCATTATGTTAATAGCAGTGTTTTCCATGCTTACAGATCAATGTCTAAGTGAGCATCTAAAAAGAAGTATACTGAAGGCCCTGATGACAAAATCACATGAAAAGCATGGTTCTATGATGTGGTCATCCAGGGCTTCCATCACCATGACCTTCTGCTCTTTGGCTTAGAAGCATCTAATTAGGCTTAAATGGCCATGCCTGGAAAGACATCGTGGTGAAAATAAATGTAGTTAGTGGCCAGGATTGCTCATATGCAATGTTCCATTGCAGGGTCAGTGATATTATTCATGGTGCATAACAACAGGCATCTAGCACAAAAAGATGAGTCAATGTGGGACAGCCATCGATTGAACCATCCCTTATATAGACAGTAGAATTCCTGGTGTTCCTCAGGGGCAATGGCATCTTTCCTAGGTTTCACTTGTAGTGCTAGTTATTAGAACAGTGGTTCATTTGGGACCATTGATACCTACTGAAGATGCCTCAGGTATGTACTTCAATTTCTATTAAGCAGCACATGTACTGTAAGTGCTCCACAACCATTCTTCTTTGGACTACTTGTTAATATTGTCTGTTTAGGCTATATAGGTACATCAGAGACTGAACCACAACACCACACCATCTGTTCAAGGTATTGCATATGTTAGTGTGGTATGGGTGTGCCACTACTCCAACATCTGATTTACTTGTATATATCTGGTAACCAACTTTATGTACAGAGTTTGTTACACTTTGCTGTGTTCAGAGGTGATTCTTCATCCAGCATCACCACTCTGGAAGTGTTCACACCTGATGATGAGGGTTCTAATATCTCTGTGGATGATGAGAGGCATGAGTTTGCACAGTCAGGGGGATCAGTATGCATGTGCTGGACACAGGAAATGTGGCCACTGCATCTCATACACATTCCATAGAGACAGCCTCTATGTCTGTTGACACCCAGGAAGCAAATATCACACAGGTAGGACAGGCTACTGAGAACAAATATCTGGTTTGCCAGTGGTTCCATTAGGTGGGGGAGACACATGGGGAGTGGAGTACTGAGTCTTAGTGGAGACATGATTACTGCTCTCCCTCTGAAGTTGATGTGCCACTGGCTGCGGCCCAGCATGTATGCAGTACCATTATGGAGGCAAATGACTGTTGCACCACAGCCATGGCAGAGCTGATCAATATGTTGCTGGCTGTGCAGCATGCCCTCTGTGATGGAATGTAGCAGATGTGTGACTGTTTCTACAGACTTAATAACTTATTGGAACATGTCCTGGCATCTCCAAGTCACCTGGCAAGGGTTCCAGGGCATAGTTATCTTTGTCAATAAGATGGCAGTGAGGAAACTCATCCTTGAAAAACACTGACAAAATGTGGGTGCAGTTTATGTCCACCAGAACATCAAGGAAAGGGAATATATCAGAAAAGTCCACATGGTGTTTTTCTCTCTATCTATCTCTCTCTCTCTCTCTCTCTTTCTCTCTTTCTCTCTCTCTCCCGCCTCTATAGTCTGTGGAAACCATATCTGCTCCCTGATATTTTGTAGCATGACTTCAAGGAATCAATGGCGTTATCTCAAGTGAAATAACTGAGATACCACACTGTGCCCTCAGTATATAGCACTGGAAGGTCCCTGTAAAATCACACATAACTTGGTAACTCCTTGGATAGGTAGTCTACAATTTCACTGGGGCTGCAGATGAGACTGACACGTGCACTATATGCTGCATGATATTCCTAACCACATGGTAGTGGCCTGCAATATCAGTGTCTGAAAGTCATGAGATGTTAAGAACAATTTAATGGCACAGTTAATTCAGGGACAATGATGTACACCACTGTGGCTTGCGGCTGCAATTAGAATATGTTAGAAATATACTGTAACTAATGTAGCAGAAGTCCCTAATATTTTTCTTAATTCCCACTCTTTTGTAATAGTTGCAGTCAATGCTATAGCATGTGCAGCTCTAAAGTACTGTGTACATTTCTGAATCACTCTACTGTCTTGATTTGCCTGATTTGTACACACCAGGATTCTTATTTTAACATTATTCATCATTACCATGTCATGTCACAGTCATTAGCACATATTGCCCCCAGCTATGCTACTCCTCAGTTAGCACTAGTGGTATGCTTGTCTCTGAATTGCACATACCCTGTGCATGGCTACTCATCTAGAGCATTTGCTTGCTGCAGTGCAGTAATTTTTTTCTGGATCTTGGTTTATGTAGCCTGCACTTGGATCACAAGGCAGTACATATCTGAAACTGACAATCGAAGGACAAAAAAGCTCAATATACAAGATCTCAAGACTGCACATTTTACAATAAATAAAGATATAAAATGAAATAAATAAATAATGACAGGGAGGGAAATTGACCAGGGTGGGAGGGAAATTAGCTAGGTTTGGAATGGCCCATTAAGGCAGCTAGCCTAATAATAAGTTATGAACCTATGACAGCATTGCTGTCGTACACCCACTATCTGTGATCTTCACTCTACACAATCTTTCTTTATTATTTTCATTCTGAGATCACTCAACTGCAGATGAAAATTAAAAAGTAACATACTTAAAAAAAAATCTCTGTCTCTCACTGTTTCTCTGTCTATCTCTCACGATTTTTTCAGTAGGCTGCAAATTTCGAGAACAGAAAACAGCATCCATTACCAGCAACAATGTGTCAGTCCTATATGCAGCATACAACAAAACTAAACTCCTTGAGCAGTAAATCTCAAGTAACCATAACATGGCTAATTTTGTATCAAGTGCTTCAATGTAAGTCTTCTTAAACAGTTGCAAGAAGAAAAACGCAGTCACTAAATGTGGGTTGAATTCATTGTTACCAGCAAATTGCCACATCAGGAAAATTCCGAACTCCCTCCAACATGTGGTGTTTTAGAATTAAAATTATAGTTTGTATCGTGATGGAACATCCTCCTTGAAAAGGAAAAAGTCTGTTTTAGATTTGAAGGTAACTAGCTGCACTGAAATAGCAATCAGTCTGTGTGCCTTCAACCAGTGCTACTGCAATCTATATAGGACTTCTTAGCATTTGGCTTTCTACTCTTATCCATCTATCCGCAACCACTTATTCCCATTTTTGCACATAGGGTGTGGGTGTTGCTTCAGCAGTGACAATTGTCTAGAGCTAAGGTTTACACCACCAGGTGGCTAGCCATGTCACAGTAGTTCATCCACACCACACACACACTCACATCTATGGCCAATTTAGAGTGTCTAGAGTGCATGTCTTTAGAATGTGGGAGGAAACCAGAGAACCAGGAGGAAACCCACGCAAACACAGTGAGGACATGAAGACTCTGAATAGAAGGCACCCCAGACAAGAATCAAACCATGGAACCTCTTGCTGTGAGATGATAACGGTAATTAGTAAATCTAATAGAGAAACAGGAACTGCTGGAAATCAAACAAAAACATCAGCCTCAAGGATGTATGTGTGTGTGTGTGTGTGTGTGTGTGTGTGTGTGTGTGTGTGTGTGTGTGTGTGTGTGTGTGGTGAATATTATGTGAAGACGGACCATGAATCTGTGCCTGCTGTTACTGAAGGACAAATCATTATCTAAATGGAACCAAACATATTGCCTTGATACCTATTAATCCTATGAAGAACAAATTGAAAGGTAACAAGTTGACAAGTACTCTTGTCATAGCCAAAATGACACATCAGAATTAGCTTTATTTGCTTCCTGAATTAAATGAAGTGGATATAAGTCATAAAAGAAGCCATTTATCATCTTGTGAATTGACCCATCCTAAGTCCAGGAAAGAAAGTGAAGAAACTAACCAGGTCCATCATTTTAAATCCAAACACCCTTGTGAGTTTCAAGAAAAAAACAAGTACTTTTAATTGAGTTGCAACTTACAGCCATATGGATCTTCCATCTCTCTTGATTCAGTTAGATATTATAATTTCCCAGCATATGAACAACTGTCAGAAATATTCCCAGGAACAAAGCAGGGTGTCACAACAGCATGACCATTCAGCATACCTGGGAGTACCTCCACCTCAACCCAACACACACAGCTGTTTATTTACCACAGAACTGTAGTGTTGTCTCTAACTAGCTTCAACAAACACTGCATTTGATGTCCTCGAGTGCTGTTGTGACTAACTTTAGTCCCTTTAAACTGATTTATAACTTCAGTTGAAGGGAAGCCCATAAGCCTTGGATTTCCTTCTTTCCAAGCAAATTCTGCCCCCAAACTCAAATAATGTGTTATCATAATTTGAGAAGGAGAAAATGAAAAATGTCTACCCTAATTTCTCTAAATCACTATCATCCTTCAGTTCAGTTCCCTGACTGAAGGACAGACCAGGAGAAACCTCAGGTCCAAGGGATTTGAAGACTGATCCCATGCATTCTTCAGATAATAATTAATTTTCCTCATGTGCAGTCAAACATTCTACCTCATTATGATAATGATTGACATGTGACCCAGAATGTTGTGGGAAGTTCTTGCTATCAAAACAGACTGACCTATATGTGGCTGAAAAAGAGTCAAAATGTCTACATTGTTCTCCTGGGTCATAACACTTTTTGAACTAAACCCAAGAGAACCTCCAGAAATTATTTTTTGAAGACAACAGTTAAGGTTCATTTTTTTCTTGCTGTTTATGAATCACAGAGGAGTTAAAATTAGATTAAAATGACCAAATATTTGCAAAGTTGATAATTTTAATGGGTTTGAATCAGATGGTCATCTAAGTAAGGAAAATATGACTGCCCCACACTCAAATATATGTTATTGCAGGTGCAAGAATCTTTGTGGGGAACCTTCATGAAAAGTAGCCAGCCCAAGAAGGATGACCAAAACTGAAAATGTTCAGTTCCTGTCTGAAACCTTCAAAATCTTCTTTGCAGCTTTAATATTTTAAATCCAAGGTTAGCCACCACATCCATATGTCAAATGTAGAAATAGGGACTGCAAAGTAACATTTTGAAATTTGAGATTATTTATTTATTTTTTCATGTAATTGCCCTCTTTTGTGATAATAATGCACTGCAATACTGAATGGTGAAGATGCTCTTTGTATAACTTAGTTTTGTTAACATTTCCCTTAAAAGGTGATTTTGACTTGCAATTTGAAATATACTGAGCTTTTTGGAACTGTGCACAAAACTAATTTTTCCAAGAATTGTATCTTATACATTCTCTGCATGTCCTCTACACATAAATCTGTGGGCACATTTTCCAGACATGAAAGAAGTTTACAATTCTAGCCCTCTAGAAGGAACCAGCTTGATAGTGTATGTGTATGAAGACAAGTAGTCTTAAACTAAGACAACTGGAGAGGCTGCATGAGTTGTTTTTATTAGGTTGGTGATACACAGTCCTGAATACCTTTAATTTTTAGACCTGAAGTTTTCAAGATGAGGTTGCTCATTCTGTTCAATGAGGTCTGCATCTGAGGAACTGACCATAAAAATAATAACTCTGTTCAACACTTTTTTTGCTCAAAAGGCTGCTGCCTAACCTGCATAGAAGAGGTAAAAAGAATCAGTTGCCAAGTGAAACGTCTAAGACAAATTATTCCCATTTCAACTTTGTTTTTTAAATATTGAATAAAGTAAGCCTTCTCTAAAAAAAAAAGATCAAATAATTCCTTAGTTTGGTTCATAGGTAGCTACTAGGCATGCAGTCCAGGAGACCAATAATTAGACTAACCGAAATTTCAAATTGTCCTAAACTACAGTCTGGTTAAGTGACATTGCTCTGGGTCACACAGAAAACAAATGACAGGTGAGGATACAGAGTTATTATTATTCAGTACTACAGAGGAAATAGTTCAACAATAACTCATGGCCTTAATTCAGTCTGCCAACTGCACTGTTTAGCAGCACAGCAGAAATGATAACACTACAGTTAAATGTGAATATTATATAAAGTGATATTAATTCTAAGGTATTAGTTAAAAGGAAACAGCACACTAGCTAAAATGCTTTTACTATAGCATAATCATTTGCTCCAAATAAAAGTCAATTAACAGACTATTGTGTGCAAAATGCATCCATTTAATATTCTCAGACTCTTTAGCATGAATTGTAGAGTGGCAACACTAAATAAGAAAAAATCCAGACTTGTATATCCTAAATCTCACATTGCTGTTTCTCATCTTATTTCCTTTTCTACAGGGTATGCAATTCTCATAGTTTACACACACACACAGATCTCTCTATCTCTCTATCTATCTATCTATCTATCTATCTATCTATCTATCTATCTATCTATCTATCTATGCATGTGTGTCTGTCTGGGGACATGGTGGCATGTCCACCACAATGGGGGTGCAAGGAGAGGAGGTTGCAAAAAAGGTCTTTAAAGAAAGTAGTGATGTTTGACATTCATGCCCCTACAAAGAGAGATGCCAAATTCTGCACCTTTCTGAACTAAGCTTTATTTGAATATATCAAAGCTGACCCTAGATGCTTATGTGACTTTTTTATATTCAGATTTTTTAGACGCTAACCAACAGATTGTGACTGCACATACACAATGAGTATACATATTTTTTTATTGTAAAGACTGTACAGTGGTGCAATGTTTAGCACTCGTACTGCCTTATAATGTTTTCAGTTTGGATCTCAGCTGCAGTACCTTTGGTGCAGACTAAGCATGTCCTTCCTCTGTTTGCACTGGTTTCTTGCTGGTGAATCTGGTTTTAAGTGAATTAAATCAGTGATTAAATTTTGTTTATTAAGGGTCATTGGTAAAACATCTTTCTTTTCTAGATAGGGCCCTCCACATTATATACACCACTTTATATATAACTCATCTGTTTGCAGATTAAGTTTGACATAATCCGAAATCAAGCATGAGTGTCATGTGGCCTTCAAGTGCCAGCCATACTCAAACGCTGTGTCCTCTGTGAAACTGCACTACTACAAAATAGATGGGCCTTCAGCCCATATTATATTGCAGCTAAAAAAAAACATATCTGCCCATGTCTGTCATATTCTCCACTGTTTTAAAAAAGATATGGTTACAAATGACTGCCTCCTTGCCTAGCTGCTGCAGAATGAAACAGCTGGATTCCTGACTTTATCCTTTATGTCAGATGTTTTAAAATTCAGCTGTTGCAGTTGGCATTGAATAACCAAAAAGAAGTTTGATTTCAGTGTAGTGTAGTGTTAGTAATGTGCAGACTTTCATCAAAACTCTATGTACACTGACCTCTACCACTCTGTGTGGCCTGCTCTATGTTAGACAGGGGTTACTGCATGTCAGAATAATAGTTTTCCACACACTAGGTGTTAGTGATAGCAGCATTCTGCCATGATGAGTGCAATCAGAAAATGTATCAGTGTGGACACTTCTTTAATACCTTCCAAGCAAATCTCTACTATTTCATTTCTTTTACAGCTCAGAATGAGTTCTTAAATTTCTTCTAAATCACAGCATTAACTCCATAAATGCATTATAGGTGAATCAAAAAGTATATCTGCTTGGCAAAGAATTATGTTTGAGATGTCTTATTAGATATTAACAAAAACACCCTGATACATGAAACTCTGTATATGTTTATGCTTGATAAATTCATAAGATCTCAATAGTGACAGTGTTCTTTTTAATTATTAATTGTAAGTGCAAAGAACAAATGTACATATTCTGAGTATTTCAGCCATTGTTAGCATTTGTATAGTGAATCACTGTGATCTAAGTATACTATAATTTAGCTGGTTTGTATAGTACATATCTGATGTCATTAGGGATACTGTTTAAATGCATAGGATCTACCCTGTTTGTAATGCATGCAAAAGTCTTAAAAACTACATTTTCTGGGCATCTAAACAACCTTGCATTACATGTCATCTAAAGAAAGACTGAAGGATGCATTTTGTCTCTTTATCACTAAGTAAAAGGGCATCATTTTGTTTAAGGACTGTATGAGACAGATCACGCCGGTATTTGCACTACCTAAACATTACCTGTACCACTCCATTGTCATGGCCATCTACTAACTAACAGAGTTAAGGAGTACACTAGTGCAGGTAGTAATAAAAAAACAAAAGTATACCAACTTCTTTATATTACAGCCATGTGCAAAGAATATGAATTTTAACCATATTCATAAACATATATTTCCATAAACTGTGGGATGAACTTTCACAGCTTCCCAAACTACCACATATATAACCATGAATACGACTGGAATGTATTCTCTATGCATTCATTCATGGACTGGCTTACTGAGAAGGGAAAGTATGGCTATATTTATTTATTTTATGCATTCTGGGGTTTGGAACTGTCTAAAGTACCATTGTGCATATGAGACAAACAGTGAATGTCTCACTCTCCTACTCAGGACTTCAAGGACTTCTACTCATCACTCATTAGACCCATTATAGAGTACAATGCCCCTTTTGGTATGTACCTCACAAGACATCTACAACAACTGGAAAGACCACAGAAATACCTCACAAAGACGATTACTGGCCTCAAACAGATGCCCTATGCAGACCGTCTCAAAAAGCTACAGCTTTACTCCATTGCATATCACCTACTCAGGGGTGATCTCTGCCTAACATACAAAGCTATGTCAAACCCAGAGCTGTTGGACATGCTCCACTTAAAGAAATCCCAATCCCTCCAAGCTACACACTCTAGGGACCTTAACCTTGTCACCACAATAAACAGAACATGCTGGAGGGATAGATTCCTGTCCCAGAGACTTCCCATACTCTGGAACAGACTACCTATCCATGTCAAACAGAGTTCCTCATTAGCACTCTTCAAGAAAAATCTTGATGATTGGATGGGAAATGGGAAATTCACCCCGGGGATCACTTCTGTGGCTCTGCTCAACAGGGGCACAGGAAAATAATTTTCTTGGGTGGTGAAAGCCAGGGTACATTTTTTGGCTAGGCTTGTTTGGGCCCTAAGGGAAATAGCCTAGTACCTACCTATGAACCTAAGTACCTGAAAGTAGACCAAGCAATAACAAAGGTATAGAAAAGGTACTCTCACAGAGTAGCTCTGATCCTCTGATTTACAATATTCATATTATAATTGCACAAATCCACCTGAGAATATTTCACATCTAGTAAACAGGTCATGACAGCTGTAGTACATCACACTTACATTATATTTTTTTACTGGGAACAGCTGACAGTGTTTTTTTAATGCAGAAATGCTCTGTGTCTGTACTTGCAGCTGATGTGACACTCTAGGTACTGCTAGATGTCCTTCTCTGAGAATGTCTTTTGATGTGCTTCTCAGTTTTTTATTCATAAGAAGAGCTTCTCACTACAAGGCTATGCTACCAAAAGTTTACTAGATTTGTACTTTTTTACCCTAGTTTTACACTGAGTTTGTACATCTAGATAATGTATTATTATAAAAGAAAAAAGATGCTTAAGTAAGTATTAGAAACACCAATATATAAATTCACAGTTCAGATATGTATGTGTGTGTGTGTGTGTGTGTGTGTCTCATGAAATACCGACCATTTACAAGAGAGAGCATCTAACAGTAATCACGTTAGAGCGAATGTAAAGTAACTGAAAATGCCCAGCTGCACAACCATACCTCTTGCTAATTATATACACTAACTCTAGATCACACAATAATCTGGAAAGGGCAAATTCACTTACCATGTTGCATCACAATCCCATACAAAGTGCAGCCAGCAGAAATGCAATTGAATCAATGTTCACTCATATTAAAAAATGTTCACTCATCTCATAGGATCATAAGATCATAGGAGATTACTTGGCTAATGACCCTAGGGCCCTTGCAAGCCTAGCCAAGTTTTACCCTTATTTCCATGATCAGCACCTATCACCAATGTCCAAGAGGGACATACGGTAGGTGGAACCCCTGGGGTGAATTTACAGTTACCCACCCAATTGTCCAGATTGCATTTGAAGGGGGGCCAATGAGGTGCACTGCTTGACAAGAAGCAAGAGTCTGTTCCAAAGGTGCAGTAACCTCTAGGAGACAAATCTGTCCCTCCAGCAGGTTCTATTAATGTTACATACCAGGGAAAGGCCATTAGAGTGAGTAACCCATGTACCATTTGACTTATGGATATGCAGCATTTCCAATAGAGCAGGGTCAAAGATTGCCTTATATGCAAAGCAGAGATCACCTTTGAGTAGTCTGTATGAAGCAGAATAAAGTGACAGTAATTTCAGACAATTCTCATAAGACAGATGCTGAAGACCTTGAATTTTCATTGTGAAGAACCTTTGTGGTCTCTCCAGTTGCTGTAGGTACTTGGAAAGATACATAGCAAAAGGGGGGGTTGTACTCAATTATTATCTGATGAGGAAGAGTACAGGGAGGTTATAATGTACTTTTTTCTGAAGGCAATGCCCTTACTTATGAGATGAGCAATATAAAATTCCCTTCTTAGCACTGTGGAGACATGGTGATCAAAGGTAAGGTTGTTGTCAATCTGTGTGACCAGGTCTCTCACTACTGAGTGCATACTTTGGGCATTGTTATTGATGTGGTAGTTAGCAAGAACATCACTCTTACTGAAAGGGATGATGATACATTTTTTTCCACTGAGTTTAAGGTCATGACTTTGGCACCTGTCATTTGTATGTGTAAGACCCTCTTGTAGGAATTTGACATTATTTGGAGATTCTATGACCCTCCCAGTTTGCAGTCATCAGCAAACTTTGTCAGCCACAGACCTTTAGTTTTAGCTTTAGGAGAAATAGATTCCAAACAGTAAATGTCCCAGGACTGATCCCTGTGGAACACCACTGGTTACAGTTCTGCTTTTGGAGGTGGATTCCCCTATTTTGACTATATGGGGTCTATCAATGAGCCAGTTAGTGACCCATCTAATGATATATGGGTTGATACCTAGCTTGGTGAGTTTGTCAATTATGCCTGAGTAGGGGATAGTCTCAAAAGCCTTGGCTAAGTCTAGGTTGGCTGTATGATTTCCCCTCACCAAGGGCTTTGTTGCCTGTCTCAAAGAAGTCCACTAGGTTTAACAAGCATGATCTCCCTTGACAAATCCAAATTGAGCAGGGACAAGTGTTTGGAGGTTTCCAATATCTTTGTTGATAAGGTTTCATGGTGATTCTCTCCATGACCTTTCAGATAAAGCTAGTCAGACTAATAGATCTATAGTTCCTGGGGTCAGTGTAAGCACCACTTTTATGCAAGGGGATAACGGCAGCCTTTTTCTTTTCAGCTGGGATGAAGCCAGTGCTTACTCTATGATTGAAAAGAGTGTCCAATGGCGATGCTAATTCTTGTTTGACTTCATGTAGGACACAGCCTGGGATATTATCAGGTCCATTGGATGCTGTGTTTTTGACCTTAGAGAGGGTGTTCATGACCTGCTCTTTAGAGATATAAAGTAGAGGACAGGTGGTAGGGATGTCTTGGGGAAAATGTGGTGGGAACAGGGGAGTGAAGTTTTCACAGAACCTGTCATCTAGTAGGTTAGCAATGTCCACCAGCTTGTTATATGTGGTATCATTAACTACCTTTTAGGTTACAGATGTAACTAAAGAATGCCTTATGGTTGTCCTTAGTTGAGGAAGCTAATTTGGATTCATAGTTTGCTTTGGAGGACTTCACAAGAAGTCTTATTAGCTTTTTTAAGTTGAGGAAGGAGTGTTTCCAGTTTAGGAGTTGCTCATTCTTACTCTTAGATAGCAATTTCTTCCTCTTATTGCAAAGTCTGTTAATGGCAGTTGTCCACTGGACAGGTTTGCTCTTTCTTGAGGAGCTTGTTTTGGTCCTATCAGGTACGGCAAAGTCAATGCAGTAGTTAAGGTGTTTGTATAAAGCATTTGTATAAAACTCGGCATAGTTGCTAGGTCCATCTGAGAAGGGAGGTGCAATTAATTTATTTATACCATCCCGTAAAAGGTTATAATATGCTTTGGAGAAATTTTTTAGTTTAGTTGGTGCTGCGGGGGGGAGAATGGGTGTGATAGTAACTTAGAATGAGAATGATTTATGGTTCGATCTAATCAGGGAAGACCTTACAATGGGGATGCTACAGTAGTCCCCCATATTGGTAAGCACCAGATCCAGGATGTTGGCACCCTTTGTGGGAGTGTCAACTAGCTGGTCCAGGACATTGGAGTTAATGAAGTCGAGAAACCTTTGGGCAAGTGAGTTTGCACACAAGTAATTTCCCCAGTCAATGGAAGGGTAGTTAAAGTCGACAAAACCATGGTGTGCAGATGTATCTTGATAGAATCAAGTAGATCCAAATAGGCAGAGTGGGTGTCCTGATTCATGGAGGGGGTCCTGTAGCTGGCAGTGACTTGAATAGGTGTCCTACCAACAGTTAATTGCACCTGAAGTGTCTCCAAGGAATCATGCTGTCTAACCAATCTGGAAGTGTATTTATCTTTAATGACTATCGATACACTGCCTCCTTTAGTTTTCACACCATCAGTTTGTGGTCTGATGGTGTGAAAGGAGGTATAGTCCAGCATGGCTGGGGTGCTGTCCATAACCTTGAACCAGGTCTGCATGACTCCACAAATGTCTATGTGTTCCAAGGTGAGGAGTGCTTCTTGTGAATGCAGTTTCATGTTAAGACTGCTAGCATTTAACAGCAAAACCTTGAGGTTGTTCTTAGATGGAGTTCTTATGTCCGGAATTTTGTCCTAGAGACAATGCCTAAAAAAGGCACTATTGTGGGTGGCAGGAGCATTGGCCAGTAGACGAAATCCCCAGGGTGACAGATGAAGACCATCTCTGGCAAAGCACTGAGGTCTGTAGATCATGTCATCCCAGGCTGACAGATACTGTATCCCTTTGGAATGACACCAGAAACTAAGCCAATTATTGAAGCCAACATTTTCTGATGAAGTTCCATTGATTATAAATAAAGGAATGAAAGTGCTAAATTTGGTATTCAGTTTGTCTGTTCTGCTGACTATAATGCAGGATTGCAGCAGTATCTATACTGTGGTCATTTAATTTTGGTTTTATCTAACCCAGTTAGTGGTTCAATTATTGAATTCAATCACTTTCTGTTTATATTGAGGCATCATCCTAGGTGAAGGTAAAATGCTGCTTAAGGCTAGGGACATACCAGCCTAAGACACATAGTCCATGAGTTCAATCATGTCTCTCTTCATAATATCTAGAGAGATACATCTGAAGTCATTCACACCAACATGGATTATGACAGAGCCATAACAGTACCTGCTGTTGAGAGCCCTAAGTACGTGTGATATCCCAGATCCTGGCACCTAACAGACAGATGACTGTGACCTTCTCCTTATCCAGCCTGGTGAGAGAGACATCTGTGTATCTCACAATGGAATCATCTATGACTAATAATTTTGGTTTTGTGTTTTGCCTTAAGGGCTTGACAGGTGAGACACTGGTATGTGAGCTATTATGTGTATTGTGTTCTGCAGAGGAAGTATTTTGTGTAGGGTGCTTGTGTTTGTGTTTGGGAGGTCTCTGGTGTTTAGGTATGTTTCTGGTGAGGACCTCCGCATATGTAGGTATGTGTGATGTGGGTTTGGGTGGAGTAGGAGGTGAGGTGTGCATGTTGACAACCTGTTCATTGTCATATATACTGACTGGTGTGTGAGAGAGCATTTATTCAAGGTTCATAATATAGTTACATCTCTCACATGTTGAATTTCTGTGACTTAGGAGCAGAGGTTTGACTGTGAACAAGAGGCAGTTACTACACTGTCTCAGGATGTCCATATCAGCATTCACTCTTTAAAATGGTAGCCATATATAGATAGCTATAGCTATCTATACAGATTGATGCATTGCCTTCACAAGCTTGAAGTTTCAAAACTTCAAACTGCAATTGGTTGAAACCATAAGATCAATGTTTTGAAACTGTGAGTGTTTTGAATGGAGATCACTGTACAGCATGGAAAGGGAAATTTACACTTGTCTGCACTATAGTGGGATCTCAGAGTTGGTATATTTATTTAGCAGGGGGTGTGGGGGTGCATGGATCTTGCCCCTGCAGAAAAGTAATTTTTTTTTATTTTTATTTTTTTATTACAATTTTGAAGTCTCAAAACTTTGATCTTATGGTCACAACCATTTGCAGTTCGAAGTTTGTGAAGTAGATCCAGATAAATATGTAGCTATAGATATAGATATGCAGAGATTTATATAGATATTTATAGATAGATAAATAATACACTGACACACACACACACACACACACACACACACACACACACACACACACACACACACACACACACACACAGACATATAGACATATCTGTATATTCATATATATATATATATATATATATATATATATATATATATATATATATATATACCGTATTTCCTTGTAAATAAGACCTAACCAGAAAATAAGGCCTAGCATGGTTTTCCAGGGTAGTCATGATATAAACCCTACCCCAAAAATAAGCCCCAGTTAAGCTTGTCAACAATACACGACGGATGTGTTGAATTATAAAATAATACTATTGACACCCGTTGACTGAGGTTATCGTACTCTGCTAACCATTTTTGGACCGTTCGGACACCCAACTTCTTCTTTTTGCAGAAAGTCATAATATTCTTTGTCTGGGAGTCCTCCACACTTCTTACTGTAACCCTAACCATCACTCACACTTGACGGTTGAGATCCTTGGTTCATAAATACTGGCAGGCGTATTTTGATCAATCAACATACAGACAACATGCGTAAAGCACCCGCACGTGATAGTGCATGGTTGTGGGTGTGCCTTCTCTTTGTAAACAGCATCATTTTGTGTTGCCACTCTGGTCTTGTAAGTCTTCAAATTAACGCCCCTCCCCAGACCAGATGAGTGCAAAAAAAAGAGCTATTCCATCATGTACAAAAAAGGAATCGTGGCAGATTCCCAGGAAAGAATCTGACGGCTTACTGCAAAGGGAAGAAGTTAGATCTCTGAATGGTCTGAAAATGGCGTGCAGTGTACGATAACCTCAGTCAACAGGCCAGTGAGGGAAATGCTAAGAAGAGCAAGTGTGGATCAGGTCGGCAACCATTATTTCCTGAGCTGGAAGACATCATCTGTGAGTGGATTGCTAACAGGAGATCAAAGGCTTTGGTTGTGCGCAGGGCTGATATCCAAGTTTTTGCCCTTGCAATGGCACCACAGTTAGAAATATCTCCAGAAGAATTCAAAGCATCACAACATTGGCTGGATGGCTTCCTTCACCGATATGAACTGTCTCTACAAAGTTTAACAACACTGTTCAAGCTGGAAGATACTGAAGTTATTAAATGTGCACTTGCATCCAAGTCCTTTGTTGATGGCATTGACTATTCTAAATACCAACTCTCCAACATGATGGCTATGGATGAATCTGCAGTGTTTATGGGCCAAGGATCTCAAACAACAATTGATCAGAGGGGTGCCTCGTCAATCTACATTCCCTCCACTGGTTATGAGAGTGCACGTGTTACTTGTATTTTGGCAATTCGTCTAGATGGAAAGAAAATCCCACCTCTAATCATTAGTAAGGGCAATAAAAATAAGACTGAATGTGTTTCAGGCATTTACATTATTGAAATCAAAAAAGCCTGGTGCACACAAGCAGCTATAAGGAAGTGGGTCGATGTAATGCTGCCACTTGTTTTACAAGGTGGCAAAAGAGGTCTGCTAGTCTGGGATTCAGCCAGCACTCACCGCGCTAAAGAAATGAAGAAATTCCTTGCACAGAGAAGAATAGATCAAATAATGATTCCCGCAGGAATGACTGCCTATCTCCAGACTCTTGATATTGCAATAAACAAGCCATTCAAGGACCATTTATGCATGGAACTCAATGACTACATTGAAAATAGAATGGAGAGAAATCAGCATGGAAACTTTGTGAAGTCTTGCCTGCAAGAGGTCATGACTTGGGTGAAAAAGTCATGGGATAAAATCACTGACAGATATATTGTCAATGCACTATGAGCAGGCTACTTGCACAAGCAGTGCTCATTTAAGGAGAGCTGTATTGCTAGGCATGACAGATTGGGGCCAATGGTTCTACAGGAAATGGAGTCACAAGAAATTCAGGTAGAAATTCGAGGATTGGACACTTATGTCAATGATCTAGAAGAAGATGACATGGCTGTATTTGAATAACTGTGAAAGCCAAGGTGCAGATATTCTGAAGTTGAAATGGTTGGTGCACTGTTTATGTAGAATTCTCACACAACGGTTTTAACACATTAGAACTGTGATCCAATAACAAAAAAGTATGAAATAAATGTCAATTTGTGTACATGAATAAATCTCAATTTTTATACATGAATAAACATTGATTTGTGTTCATTAACAGATGTTGATTTTTGTACATGAATAAATGAATAAAGGTAGATTATTAGACGGTGTGGGTAAATAAGGTATCCCCTGATAATAAGCTCTAATGCGTATTTTGCCAGGGAAAGAGTATAAGACCGGGTCTTATTTTCTGGGAAATACGGTATGAGCAGCGGGATGTGACCTGGGGCTTTGACCCGAATTCTGATGGAAGACCCCCTTGGCCTTTAACTCTTGGAGGCTGCCAAACCATGCCATGTCCCCATGCCCTTGGAGCCTCTCAGGGGACCTCCCTCCGATCCAGGTGGCATTCGCGGGACTCAGCCCAGCCACCAAGGGGTAGGCACGCTCTTATCATAACTTCCGAGACCCCCCTCCTTTCCGGTCCAGGACATCACAGTCTCCATCTCCCACATATCCCCTGCAGGCTGCCAAATTGTGCCATGTCCCCATGCCCTCAGAGCCTCTCAGGGGGGTCTCCATCTGATCCAGGCCACCCTCGCAGGCCTCACCCTGGCTGCCGCGGAGCAGGCACACTCTCATCGGGAGTTCTGAGATCCCCCTCCTTTTTGGTCTACGGCACCACAGTCCTCATCTCAGCATATCTGCTGCAGGCTGCCAAATCATGCCATCTCCCCATGCCCTTGGAGCCTCTCAGGGGGACAGCCCTCTGATAAGGGCCACCCTAGCGGAACTCACCCAGTCCACTGCAGGCCCACCCTCATAGGGACTTCTCAGCCCATACTCATTTCCGGTCCAGAGCACCATGGTCCTCGTCTTCCCCAGATCTCCTGGAGGCTGCCTGGCCGGGCTGTGTCCCCATGCTCTTGGAGCCTATCAGTGGGACCTCCCTCTGATCCAGGCAGCCCATGTAGAACTCCCCCCAGCTGCAGAGTGGCAGGTACGCTCTCATAGGGACTTGCGAGCCCCCCTCCTTTCTGGTCCAGGGCACCACAGTCCCCATCTCCCGCATATCCCCTGCAGGCTGCCAAATCGTGCCGTGTCCTCAGAGCCTCACAGGGGGAGCTCCCTCATATCCAGGCCGCCCTCATGAAACTCACCTCAACCACCAAGGTACAGAAACGCTCTCATCAGGACTTCCGAACCCCCCTCCTTTCCGGTCCAGTGCACCACAGTCCCCGCCTCCTGCATATCCCATGCAGGCTGCCAACTCATGCCGTGTCCTCTAACCCTAGGAGCCTCTCAGGAAGACCTCTCTCTGATCCAGGCCGCCCTAGTGGAACTCCCCCCGGCTGCAGAGGGGCAGGTCCACCCTTACAGGGACTTCCAAGACCCCCATCCTTTCCGGTCCAGAGCACCATGGTCCCCGTCTTCCCCAGATCTCCTGGAGGCTGCCTGGCCAGGCCGTGTCACCATGTCCTTGGAGCCTCTCAGGGGGACCCCCCTCTGATCCAGGCCACCCTTGCAGAACTCACCCCAACCACCAAGGGGCAGGCACACTCTCAATGGGACTTCTGAGCCCCCCTCCTTTCCAATCCAGGTCCATTCTGGTGACTTTGCGACATTTCTTGTTCACGGTTGGGGACCAGGTGAGGACAGATGCCTTCCCCCTGCCTGGCAGGAGCACTCCTGGCCCTGCAGCCTTCCACCAGATGCTCCCTTGAGGACTTCCATCGTGGGAGGCTCCGCCAGACCTTGCTCAACCAGGCAGGAGCACTCCTAGCTCTGCTACCCTCTGCAAGATGCTCCCTTGAGGACTTCTGTCCCACCGGGGGTGCTATCCAGACCCTCTCACCAAGAAGCTGCCTTCCACCCCTCTCTCTCCCTTTTGGACTTTCACCGGGACAGACTTCCCCATCCAGGCTTCCACTTCTACCTGGGCGGGAGAGCTCTTTTCCTGGGTTGCACATCTCCTGGAGGCTACCAAATCATGCCGTGTCCCCATGACCTTGGATTCTCTCAGGGGAACCTCCCACCAATCCAGGCTGCCCTCTCATAACTCATCCTGGCCACTGAGGGCAGGCCAGCCATCATAGGGACTTCCAAGCCCATGCTCCTTTATGGTCCAGAGCACCACAGTCTCCGTCTTCCACAGATCTCCTGGAGGCTGCCTGGAAGGGCCGTGGCCCTGTGTCCTTTGAGCCTCTCAGGGGGAACCTTCCTCCAATCCAGGCAACCCTTGTGGAACTCCACCCGGCCACAAAGGGTCAGGCATGCTCTCATCAGGACTTCCACAGCCTCCTCCTTTCCGGTCCAGAGCCATTCTGGGGACTTTGTGACATTTTGGAAATGCCATTGGGTACAGGGTGAGGTCAGACACCTTCCCTCTGCCTGGCAGGAGCACTCCTGGCCATGCAGCCTTCCACCAGATGCTCCCTTGAGGACTTAAGTCATGGGGGGCTCCGCCAGACCCCGCTCAATCTGACAGGAGCACTCCTGGCCCCGCTGCCTTCTGCCAGATGCTCCCTTGAGAACTTCTGTCCCACCGGAGGCACAATCCAGACCCTCTCACCCAGAAGGGAGTGTTTCCTGCCTGGCTGCCTTCTGTCCCTCTCTCTCCCATCTGGACTTCCACCGGGACAGACTCCTGCCTCCGGGCTTCCACTTCTACCCGGGTGGGAATGCTCTTTTCCTGGGTTGCATATCCCCTGGAGGCTGCCAAGCCATGCTGTGTCCCCATGCCCTCAGAGCCTCTCAGGGGGACCTCCCTCAAATCCAGGCCACCCTTGTGGATCTCCCCCTGGCCACCAAGGGGCAGGCACGCTCTCATCGGGACTTCCATACCCCCCCTTTCCGGTCCAGGGCACCATGGTCCCCATCTCCCGCAATATCCCCTGCAGGCTGCCAAGCCATGCCATGCCCCTGTGCCCTTGGAGCCTCTCAGGGGAGCTTCCCTCTGATCCTTTACAGCCTCGTGGAACTCTGCTGGGCCACGAGGCCTCAGCCAGACCCTCATCCAGGCTTCAGTGACGCCAGTTTTCCCCTTTGACCTCCACCTAGGGCTTTCAAACTCACACAGGATATGGCCCCGGGTCCCGATATCTCGGCCCATTTCATATCATGCCTCTATCTTGCTCCTTGGCTGTGCCAGGTGGCAACAAACATGCTTCACTTTGAGCCTTCTGGCACTTGGCCCCTTGCTTCCTGAATGGTGCCTTTTGCAGGGTGCCATCCCCACAGTGTCGGGTGATGGACTGGAGGCTTACCCGGCACCTTCGCATGGTCCCGGGTGTGAGTTGCCACCGAGGCCATATCTGTGTACCCCTGGGGGCAGGGAGGATGGAATCCCAGATCTGGCTTACCCGGATTGACCTCTGCCCTCTCCCGGGAGCACACACCCACCGCTGGGTCGCCCCTCTGGGGACAACCCTTAAGCCCAAGTACACAATCTTCAGCCCCTTTCATGCCTGCAGGGGTTTCAGCTATCTGGATGAAGGTGGTGGAGGGTGCTGAGTGACAGGCGCGACCGGGAATGTCCTGCCACACGAGATGCCTTGCCACTTAGTCGCCCCTCCTGGTATGACCTTTAAGCCGGAGTACACAATCTTCAGCCCTTCCATGCACGCAGGGGTTCCTGCTATCTGGACAAAGGTGCCAGAGGCTGCAGAGTGAGGAGTGTGACTGGGTACCTCCGCCCAAGGGGGATGCTCCTCCACCAGTTTGTGCATGAACCCATTCCCTCAATCCTCCCACCAGACCCCACGCCTGGCGCCGAAGGGTAAAGTCCCGCCCATGATCTGGACATTAGCAGAGGGGGGCAGCACACAGGGTGGGATGGCCAAGGACAGGTCTCCTTCTCCCCATGAGGGCACAGTGCCCATCCCCCACCTGTGACAAAAGCTTGGCTCGAGGGCTGACTTTTAATCGATCGCAGCTTTTTGCTGCTCTGCTACATATGAAACCTTGACCCAGAATCAGGTCATCTAAGAATAATTTAGCACCTGGTTTCCCATGAACATGCAGTGCACTGTTGGAGAAAGGTGGCCCCCTTCTGTCTGCGCTCCGACCCAGTGACGAGCGGCTCTCCTCGCCGACCTTATGACCGGCTTTCCCTGGTCAACAAGAGATCCGCGGTGCTGCAGTATCGTTATGTTTAGGTGGGATTCTGACTTAGAGGCATTCAGTCATATTCCCACAGATGGTAGCTTCGCACCACTGACTCCGCAGCCAATCACATACACCAAATGGCTGAACCTGCAGTTCCTCTCGTACTGAGCAGGATTACTATTGCAAAAACACATCATTAGTAGGTTAAAACTAACCTGTCTCACGACAGTCTAAACCCAGCTCACGTTCCCTATTAGTGGGTGAACAATCCAACGCTTGGTGAACTATGCTTTACAATGATAGGCAGAGTCGACATCGAATAATCAAAAAGTGACGTTGCTATGAATGCTTGGCCGCCACAAGCCAGTTATCCCTGTGGTAATTTTTCTGACACCTCCTGCTTAATACCCAAAAAGCCAGAAGGATCGTGAGGCCCCGCTTTCACAGTTTGTATTCATACTGAAAATCAAGATCAAGTGAGATTTTGTCCTTCTGCTCCACGGGAGGTTTCTGTCATCCCTGAGCTCAGCTTAGGATACCTGCTTTACTGTTTGACAGGTGTATCACCCCAGACAAACTCCCCACCTGACTCTGTCCCCAGAGAGGCTCACCCCCCCCGCTTCACTGGGTAAGTGAAAAAACAATAAGAGTAGTGGTATTTCACCACAGCCGAGGCCTCCCACTTATTCTACACCTCTCATGCCTCTTCATAGTGCCAGACTAGAGTCAAGCTCAACATGGTCTTCTTTCCCCACTGATTCTGCCAAGCCCATTCCCTTGGCTGTGGTTTCACTAGATAGTAGGTAGGGACAGTCAGAATCTCGTTCATCCATTCATGCGCATCACTAATTAGATGACGAGGCATTTGGCTACCTTAAGAGAGTCATAGTTACTACCGCCATTTACGCATGCTTTATTGAATTTCTTCACTTTGACATTTGAGCACTGGGCAGAAATCACAACGCGTCAACACCCATCTTGGGCCTTCGCGATGCTCTGTTTTAATTAAACAGTCAGATTCCCCCTGTCCGCACCAGTTCTAAGTCAGCTGCTAGCTGCCGGACGATGCAGGACGCCAGTCGGGAATGGTGCCGGCCACAGCTGAGCGATCCACAGGAAGGGCCTAGCAGGTGTCCAGAGTCACCGCCGCCATACCTGCCGGACCTCCTGGGTGGGGAGAGTACAGTGAGGGCTGGAGATGCCTCGTCCAGCCACAGGGTGCGCCCAGCCCCACTTCACACCTGAGCCCGACCGACCCAGCCCATAGAGACAATCCTTATCCCAAAGTTACGGATCTGGCTTTCTGACTTCCTTTACTTACATTGTTCTAACATGCTAGAGGCTGTTCACCTTGGAGACCTGCTGCGGATATGGGTACGGCACGGTGCAAGACTTACATCCTCTCCCCTGGATTTTCAAGGGCCGGCGATAGGTAACCTGACCCTGCTGGAACCTCGATGCTTTCCAGGGCATGAGCCCCTCTCTCAGGGCGAACCCATTCCACCCTTTACAAAGGAAAAAGAACTCTCCCAGGGGCCTGCACCAGCTTCCCCAGGATCATTTGCATCACCGCACTGGATACCACGAGGCGCTCATCTCCGCAGCTCCGGATTCAGGGGTCTAAACCCAACTCCCTTTCAATCGGCCGAGGGCAACAGAGGCCATCACCTGTCCATTTGGAACAGCACTCTTCTATCTCTCAGGATGGACTGACCCATGTTCAACGGCCCTCACTTTCATTGTGCAGTGGGGTCTCCTGCCCACCCTCGGACTAGCGAATCTGTTAGACATTTTAGTCCGTGTTTCAAGATGGTACGGGTGGGTCAACGACATCGCCACAGACCCCTGGCACCCGAGGTGAGCCCACCAGCCCAGCATTGGGATGCAGTTGGGCCACACTGAGGGCAGTCCAGCCCAGTTGACAGTCCTGCTGGGTGCTGGTGGCCCCCGCCATGAGGGCGGGGGAGGGTGCGGCAATGGTCATTCATAGGTTCATAGGTTCATAGGTTGGTACTAGGCTATCAGCCCTAGGGCCTATACAAGCCTAGCCATAACAATTCCCTGGCTATTTCTTCCCACACTATTTACTTCGTCTCCCACAACCCCGCGGCACGGCGAGGGATGATGCCTCGAGCTGTAACACTCCCCTCCGGGTAGGGGAGCCACCTTCTGCACAGCCTTCCCGGCCGACCCAGGGCCGGTCCTGGCACACCGCCTTGGAGGAAGTGCACCCACCCCCCCAAGAGGGGGAGGGGAATCCATCTCACCCGGGCAGCTGGTGCGGCCACTGGGTTGAATCCTCCAGGTGGACTGCGCGGACCCCACCCATTTACCACTGAATAGTTTTACGCCCTAATGAACTCTCTCTTCAAAGTTCTTTTCAACTTTCCCTTATGGTACTTGTCCGCTATCGGTCTCGAGCCAGTGTTTAGTCTTAGATGGAGTTTGCCACCTGCTTTGGGCTGCATTCACAAACAACCCAACTCTGGGAAGACCTGATTCCGACACGCCGGGGGCTGCCTCTGGCCACACACAGTCTGCAGGCTGAGCCTCCATCACAAGGACTTGGGTCCCTTAGGCGGCACCAGGGAGACGAACTTCCATCACCCGGGTGAGGATTCAGTGCTGGGCTCTTCCCACTTCACTCGCTGTTACTGAAGGAATCCTGGTTAGTTTCTTTTCCTCCGCTTAGTAATATGCTTGAATTCAGCGAGTCGCCACATCTGATCTGAGGTCATATTCTGAGCATGGTCACGGGGGGGGCAGCAGGGGCCTCGGGGTGTGGATGGACTACCTGTCCTCCTCTGGCCCTCGTGCCCACTCCCCACCAACAAACTCCAGGCAGAGGAGGACAGCCTACACAGCCGCAGTACACGGGAACCAGGCAGGTGGGTGTCAGGCTCCACCCCAGGAGGGCAGCCTGGTGGTGGTACCACTGACAGCCTCCAGAGGGGTAGGCCAGACACACACCATCTCCCTCCCATCCTCAGACAGGCTTCCCAGCTCATAGAAGCAGGGGACTCTTCTCCTCCATCCGCATCTCTCCCTGGGGGGAAAGGGGGCCTGCAGCAGGCTCCCTCGATTCCCTGGCTGCACGCTCAATGGGGACCAGACACCCCCGGAGGCGATGGAAGGCATGACGACCCTCAGACAGGCATAGCCCTGGGAGTAACCCGGGGCCGCAAAGTGCATTCAAAGTGTCGATGATCAATGGGTCCTGCAATTCACATTAGTTCTCACAGCTAGCTGCATTCTTCATCGACGCACGAGCCAAGTGACCCACCACTCAGAGTCATATAGTCCTCATTCGCCAGGGCGTCACTGCCCACATGGCATTGCACCTCAAGATGAGCAGGCAAGGTTTCACAGGCATCGTCATGGGTGCCCAGACTGGGGTTACTGGCCCTACAATGCAAGACAGCAGGGAGTCCTGCAGTGGCCAACCCAGCCACACCGCCGACCTTTTGGGTCTTTGATCTGACACCCCACATGGAGCGGGGCATCCTCCACAGGTACCCCCAACTGACATCGAGGGGAGAGGACTCCGGTGTGCCACCCCCAGGGATGGCCCCCGCACAGACAGAGGGGAGGCCACCACCCCCCTGCTGGGATGGCACCCTCTCCTCCCCCTACCACACAGGGAGCCAGACACCTCTGGCGTGTGCGGTGGACTGCACCATTGGACCAGGTGCACCCTCCACCACCATCTCCTCATGGCAGCAGAGGATCACCCACACCTCCCACCACACAGATGGACCCCCTCCCTCCTACCCCCAGGAGGCAAGGGGGGACAGACACCACCCCTCCTCTTACTCCCTCCCCTCATTCTCTCCCCCCAGGAGCCATTGACACAGTCTCGCTGGCCTCCATTAGGCCACACAGAGAGATAGGAGTCAGAGAGAGACAGACAGAGACAGACATAGAGGGTCAGGGTGGTGGAATGAGGAGAGGCCCTGGTACCCAGGGACAGCACAATCTTTGGCATTAATGATACATCAGCAGGTTCACCTACGGAAATCTTTTTACGACTTTTACTTCCTCTAGATAGTCAAGTTTGATCGTCTTTTCAGCACACCACTGGGGCCGTGACCGACTCCAGCAGTGCTGATTCGAGGACCTCACTATACCATCCAATTGGTAATAGCGACGGGTGGTGTGTACAAAGGGCAGGGACTTAACGTGAGCTTATGACCCCCACTTACTGGGAATTCCTCGTTCGTGGGAAATAATTGCAATCTCCAGTCCCTATCATGAATGGGCTTCAGCGGATTACCCAGACCTGTTGGCCAAGGGTAGACACATGCTTATCCATTCAGTGTAGCATGCATGCAGCCCTGGACATCTAAGGGCATCACAGACCTGTTATCGCTCAATCTCATGTGGCTGAAATCCACTTGTCCCTCTAAAAGTTGAAGACGACCGCACCGGGCCGCATAACTGGTTAGCATGCGGAGTCTCATTCATTATCGGAATTAACCAGACAAATCACTCCACCAACTAAGAACGGCCATGCACTACCATCCACAGAATCAAGAAAGAGCTATGAATCTGTCAGTCCTTTCCGTGTCTGGGCCGGGTGAGGTTTCCCGTGTTGAGTCAAATTAAGCCACAAGCTCCACTCCTGGTGGTGCTCTTCCTTCAATTCCTTTAAGTTTCAGCTTTGCAACCATGCTCCCCCCAGAACCCAAAGACTTTGGTTTCCCGGAAGCTCCCTAGCGGGTCATGGGAATAATGCTGCCGGATCACTAGTCGGCATAGTTTATGGTCAGAACTACGACGGTATCTGATCATCTTGGAACCTCCGACTTTCATTCTTGATTAACGAAAACATTCTTGGCAAATGCTTTCACTTTCGTTCATCTTGCGCTGGTCCAAGAATTTCACCTCTAGTGACACAATACGAATGCCCCTGGCCATCCCTCTTAATCATGGCCGTAGTTCCAAAAACCAATAAAATAGAACCGGAATCCTATTCCATTATTCCTAGCTGAAGTATTCAGGTGACCGGCCTGCTTTACACACACTAATTTTTTCAAAGCAAACACTTCAGAACATTCAGTTAAGAGCATCGAGGGAGTGCCGAGAGGTAGGGTCTGGGACAGGCAGGAGCTCACCTCGTGGTGGACCGCCAACCCAATCCCAAGATCCAACTACGAGCTTTTTACCTGCAGCAACTTTAATATATATGCTATTGAAGCTGGAATTACTGCAGCTGCTGGCACCAGACTTGCCCTCCAATATATCCTGGTTAAAGGATTTAAAGTGTACTCATTCCAATTACAGGGCCTCGAAAGAGTCCTGTATTGTTATTTTTCATCACTACCTCCCCGAGTCGGGAGTGGGTAATTTGCACACCTGCTGCCTTCTTTGGATGTGGTAAGCATTTCTCAGGCTCCCTCTCCAGAATCAGACCCTAATTCTCCATTACCCATGGTCACCATGATAGGCACAGATAGTACCATCGAAAGTTGATAGGGCAGACATTCAAATGTTGCATCATTGCCACGAGGGCATGCAATTGGCCCAAGTTTATCTAGAGTCACCAAAACTGCCGGACTGAGACCCGGATTGGTTTTGGTCTGATAAATGCATGCATCCCCGGAGGTTTGCTCTCATCTACATGTATTAGCTCTAGAATTACCACAGTTATCCATGTAACAATGGAGCGATCAAAGGAACCATAACTGATTTAATGAGCCATTTGCAGTTTCACCATAGTGTCCATGTGCACTGAGACTTGCATGGCTTAATCTTTGAGACAAGCATATGCTACTGGCAGGATCAACCAGATAGGAGCACCTTGGCGGGTGGGCAGAGAGGAGGGACCAGAGCCCACACTTTTGCCAACAGGAGTGGTCCCTCTCCCCATGGAGGGGGCACCCCGGGTGCTGGTCGTAGACTGGCAACCATGACCCCAGAGGGCCAAAGGCCGGCACAGTGTGCATTAGCACTCATAGCTATAGACACATGGGAGAGAGCTCCCCCCATGCTTCAGCCACACATGGATGCCGGGGATTGGTGGCCATGTCACAGGACTCCTTTGCCTCATCCCTGGCTCATCGGACTCACCTAGACGTCCACCCTGAGGGGCATGGAGTGCTCCACACCCCCACCTGCACCTCGCTCTCTGGGTGAAGAAGCTCAACCCACAAACTGTGACCCACAGCGCCATGCCATGGGGGCCCTCCACCAGTGGGAGTCGGTCATCCCAATTGATCAATAGACAGTGGGTAAGGGCACCTCAATCCCACACAGACACCTGGCATGACATCACCCAAGGCTGCGACATGGACTCTGACAGGACACCCCGTCTTCCCTCTCCCTGGGCTGGGACCTAGACTGGGGCACTCACACACACATTTTGACAAGGATGCCCTGTCATCCTTCAGCTCCCAAAGGCTGCCAAATTGTGCCAGATCATGCGTGCCCACCAGTTCTTCCAGGGGATGTACCTGCAGGGTGTGATCAGCCCCACGGAACTTCCCTCGGCCACTGAGGGGCAGATCCACTCACATACAGACTTCAGGCTGGGAGGAAGAGGTCCGTGAGGGCACCTCGACCCCACACAGACACCTGGCAGGACATTCTTCCCCAGGGCTGGGACCCAGACTCACAATCTGATGAGACAACCCATCATCCCTTAGCTCCTAGAGGCTGCCAAATCATGCCGGATCACGCATGCCCACCAGACGATCAGCAGAGCAAACCTGCAGGGTGCGACTGGCCCCGTGGAACTCCCCTCGGCCGCTGAGGGGCAGATCCGTTCTCATACAGACTTCTGGCCAGGAGGAAGAGGCCCGTGAGGGCACCTCAACTCCATGCAGACACCTGACAGGACATTCTCCCCCGGGGCTGGGACCCAGACTGACACTCTGACGAGATGGCCCATCGTCCCTTAACTCCTGGAGGCTGCCAAATTGTTAGAAAAATGTGTATTTGAATATATGAGAAATGCTAGTTTAAAAGCAAAGTAGTATATAATGCATTTTATTCTATTAATCATATAACAGTACAGATTAATTCATGTGTAAATGTAAGTAGTTTTGAAACTGCAGTGTGGCTTGAAGCAAAGCTGATCCTTGACCCTGGCAGAATGCTAGCTTAGCAAGTTTTAATGTTTATGCAATAATGAAATCTTCTGCTCTAGAGGAAAAGTTTTTTTTGTCCTTCGCAGAATGGATCCTTGGTAATCCATCCACAGATCAAGACGGCGGTGTGGTGAATACTAGAAGACTAGTTAAACTCCTTAAACAGCTTAAATCTGATCGGGAGGTCAAAAAAAAGCAATGAATTATTAGGCATACATAAGGTGGATTGGTGAGGAGGAATCACAGAGAGAGAAGAAAAAAAAAAAAAATTCAAAACATTATTTCTAGACAAAGTTAATTTTATGAAAAGAGGAAAAAGAGAGGTGAATTCACAAGCGAAAAAGGGAAGGACATCTAGCAAGGGATTGACAAAAAGGTCAAATTATCACAAACATTTTTTCAGACCATAGATTGTCATGTATTTGCACAACAATGGAAAAATAGAGGAATGATTCCAGTGGAAAACCTATTAATCATGCGCAATTTATTTTGGAGTTATTAGAATCTATTCAGTTACCTACCAAAGTAGCTATTTGTAAATGTGTAGCTCATACAAAACAGCAGGATAAGATTTCGATGCAGCTGCAAAGCAAGCAGCCTCAGACTCAGAAACTTTACTTTTAAATGAGGAGTTACAACCCTCTGAGATTTTAGATTTAGACATGTTAAAATAATGCAGATGCAGTAAACCGAATATTCCAAACATATGGATTAACAAGCACCATGCACAAGGAGCATTTAAAACCAAGCCATACTATTTGTATGGATTTCAAAAGTTTTGTTTAGTTATTGCAGACATGTTTTCTAAATGGGTAGAAGCTTTTCCAACTGAAAAAAAGGATTTATACACATTTTGTAAATCAGACAATCCACCAACTTGGGAGGTTTTGGTATCTTAAAGAACCATTGTGCCTACCACCCACAGTCAGCAGGACTGGTGGAAAGGTACAATGGTACCTAAAAATAAACTTAGGAAGCTAGTAGAGGAAACCCAAAAGAATTGGATATACTGTCTGCCCTAGTTATATGAGGAAACTGTTAACAAATAAATCTGTTTTGCAGTTTAACTCATTTGATGCATTGTAAACCAGTAAAGAACTTTCAACTTGATAAAAACTTTGTGACTGATACACAACCAGACCGAGATGGCCAAAAACAAAGCAAATAGAAATTTAGATCAACCCCAGAGATGTTGCATAACCATTTTGTTGAGTGTACATTTATTGACTAATTGTGACAATTTTCCTCTTGTTGTGGTTTATCCTACACACAACTACACAAGTGAAAGTGGGAAGGTGTGATGAAACGTCTATAGACTGGCATCCAAATTTTAACACATACTTAGCCATGAAACGTGTATATGCAGAGACTATGAACATTTCAAATTGCTGGGTTTGTACAGCCATACCAACAGCATATGGAGGACTGATAATGTCCGCTGTCCCTTTGGGGATAAATGAGACTTGGGAGAATTTACTTTTCGATACAGGAACTGTGAGATCACAGGACAAAATAGCTTTATTTTTACCTGTCACACAAAAAGGAGTTGTATGTTTTTCTATAAAATGACACCCTCCAGGTGGGCTGGAGCAATTGTAATATAACCATATCTTACCGATGTTATATTAAGAATGGTAATGGCAATACTTTTTGCAATACTAATTATGACTTGTATTTAAACTAATTGAAAACAACTATGAATGACATTCGCAAAAATCCAGTTTTGTTTAAACAATTGTCAGTTATAGATCAGAAAATGTTTCATGCAGGGCTGATGCGTATTAGTACTAAAGTAGAAAACTGTTATTTTATTTGTGGGGAAAAAGGCATATAAATGGTTACCTGAGAATTGGTCCGGCAGTTGTTTTTTGGGTTATTTGGTTCCGGCAATAAGACATACTGCAGAATTATCTTTGGGTAAGATACGAAACATGAGAGAAGCAGCTCGAAAGCCTGAAGGTCCAGTTGAAAAACCTGTGAAACCAGTTTGAAAGATCGAAGCTGGCTGGAAAGACCACAATTCAGTAAAAGACAAAAGCAAATTGACCCATATGGACTTGAGTGACAGTGTTATATCATGGGCAAGAATATTCCCAGCCTATGGAGCAGTCAAATCGATCTGGGAGCTGAGGAAGTTGTCGAAACTTCTCGAAGTAATGAGTAATGCAACTTTTAACGCCGTAGAACTGGTGACTGATGAACTGAATGCAATGAAAACTGTTGTGCTACAAAATCGAATGGCTCTTGACTTCACCCTAGCGGCGAGAGGTGGTACATGCGCGCTTATCAAAGAAGAATGCTGTGCTTATATTCCCGACAATCTTAATGAGATCAATAACCACCTAGAGGTAATTCAGCAAGTATCAGCCGTGACTGAACCAGGCCCAAACCCACTGATGGACTTTTTCCAGAATCTGTTTGGGGGGTGGGGTTCCATCCTAATGAATATTCTGATTGCCATTTGTGTGGGTATACTCCTAATAGGAGCATGTGTTTGCTGTGGAATTCCCTGCATGAAAAGATTAATCAAAGATTTTATTGATGTATCTGTTACTGAAACTTTGTACCAAGATATTGAGATTGAAAGATTGATCTCACATGACATTTTTTCTGAAGTATAGATTGAATGACTCATCTAGCTGAAAATCCTAAGTGGAAAAGGCTAGGAGATGAAATGACACTATGCATACTTCAAAATAGAATAAAAAGTATTAATAGGGGGGAAAATGTTAGAAAAATGTGTATTTGAATATATGAGAAATGCTAGTTTAAAAGCAAAGTAGAAGTAGTATATAATGCATTTTATTCTATTAATCATATAACAGTACAGATTAATTCATGTGTAAATGTAAGTAGTTTTGAAACTGCAGTGTGGCTTGAAGCAAAGCTGATCCTTGACCCTGGCAGAATGCTAGCTTAGCAAGTTTTAATGTTTATGCTTTTCACAAGTGATTATCCTGGGTCAGGAAATTAAATGTGTGAAATAATGAAATCTTCTGCTCTTTCCTGTTGGAATGATTTGGCCTTGTATATGAGATAGCACGCAGCTGTGTGAGAAAGTGTAACAGAGAACAAAGACGTGTATTAAAAGACTGAAGCTGCTATTGTATTTGAACTGATATGAAACCTTGAAGAAGTAACTTTACAGAAAGACATTATGTCTGACCAGCTGGATAGCAAGGCCGTATTGTATCTAGAGGAAAATTTTTTTTTTTAAATATACAGCATCAACAGTTTTATGAATAGAGGACTGTAAGCTAAAGTGATGTAGATGCCCTGTGACATATCACGTCAGTAAGGTGGGCATAGCTTAAATGTTAAACCTATATAAAATTGTGTGCTTCCTGTTTCATGTCAGACAAAATTCTGTACTTGTACGTTTTTTGCCTCCTGGTGTACACTAGTAAACTATTTAACACAAATCATGCCAGATCATGCGTGCCCACCAGGCGATCAGGGGAGCAAACCTGCATGGTGTGACCAGCCCCGTGGAACTCCCCTCATCCACTGAGGGGAAGATCTGCTCTCATATGGACTACTGGCCAGTAGGAAGAGACAAGTGAGGGCACCTCGACTCCATGCAGACACCTGGTAGAACATTCTCCCCTGGGGCTGAGACCCGGACTCACACTCTAAGACACCCAGTCCTCCCTTAACTCCTGGAGACTGCCAAATCATGTCGGATCACACGTGCCCACCAGGCGATCAGGAAGCAGGACTGCAGAGTTCAACCGGCCCCACAAAACTCCCTTCAGCTGCTGAGGGGCAGATACACTCTCATACAGACTTCCAGCTGGGAGGAAGAGGTCCGTGAGAGCATTTTGACCCTATGCAGACAGCTGGCAGAACATTCTCCCCTGAGGCTGAGACCCAGACTAATACACTGAGACATCCCATTGTCCCTTAACTCCTGGAGGCTGCCAAATCATGCCAGATAACTCATGCCCACCAGCCAATCAGGGGAGCAAACCACCAGGGTGCAACCTCCCCTGTGGAACTCTCCTCGGCCATGGAGGGGCAGGTAAGCTCTCATACAGACTTCCAAGTCCACCTCCTTTCTGATCCAGGGCTAATCTGGGGACTTTGCGATTTTTCAAGAATGCCTTTAAGAACGGGGCAGGGTGAGATGCCTTTGCCTGGCCAGGAAGTCTCCAAGCCTGCAGGACTCTGCATGAAGCTCCATTAAGGACTTCCACAAGAGCCTACCATGGTGACCCTCTCTTTCGACCCTGCAGAGAGACCTCTTTACCCAGCCACAGCCCAAGGCTCATCTAGGGGACCACACCACCTCCATGTCCCCTGCAGGCTGCCAAGCCATACCGTGTCACTGTGCCCTCAGAGCCTCACAGGGGAACCTCCCTCTGATCCAGTCACCCTTGCAGAGCTCCCCTTGGCCACCGAGGGGCAGGCAGGCTCTCATCGGGACTTCCACATCCTCCTCCTTTCTGGTCCAGAGCACCACGGTCCCCATCTTCCCCAGATCTCCTGGAGGCTGCCTGGCCAGGCCGTGTCCTCGTGACCTCAGAACTTCTCAGGGGACCTCCCTCCAATCCAGGCCACGCTCGCAGAACTCCCACCGGCCACAGAGGGGCAGGCACGCTCTCATTGGGACTTCTGAGCCCCCCTCCTTTCCAGTCCATGGCCATTCTGGGGACTTTGCGACATTTTGTGATCGCCGTCGGGTACCGGGCAAGGTCACACACCTTCCCCCTGCCTGGCAGGCACACTCCTGGCCATGCAGCCTTCCACCAGATGCTCCCTTGAGGACTTCCATCATGGGGGGGGCCTCCACCAAACCCCGCTCAACCAGGCAGGAGCACTCCTGGCCCTGCTGCCTTCTGCCAGATGCTCCCTTGAGGACTTCCGGCCCACCAGTGGCACGATCAGGACCCTCTCACCCAGGAAGGAGTACTTGCTGCCCTGCCACCTTCTGCCCCTCTCTCTCCCTTTTGGATGTCCACCAGGATGGGCCCCCCTCCGGGCTTCCACTTCTACCCGGGCGGGAACGCGCTTTAACCGGGTTGCATATCTCCTGGAGGCTGTCAAATCGTGCCGTGTCCCCGTGCCATCAGACCCTCTCATGGAGACCTCTCTCTGATCCAGGCCGCCCTCACGGAACTCATCCCCGGCCACTGAGGGGCAGGCACGCTCTGATCGGGACTTTTGAGCCCCCCTCCTTTCTGGTCCAGTGCACCACGGTTCCCGTCTCCCGCATATCTCCTGCTGGCTGCCAAATAGTTCCATATCCCCATGCCTCAGAGCCTCTCAGGGGGACTTCCCTCTGATCCAGGCTGCCCTCGTGGAACTCCACCCAGCCGCAGAGGGGCAGGCACACTCTCATCTGGACTTCCGAGCCCCCCTCCTTTCTGGCCCAGGGTTATTCTGGGGCCTTTTTGACATTTCGGGATCACCGACAGGTACCGGATGAGGTTGGACGCCTTCCCCCCTGCTTGGCAGGAGCACTCCTAGCCCTGCAGCCTTCAACCAGATGCTCCCTTGAGGACTTCCACCATGGGTGGGCTCTGCCAGACCCTGCTCAACCAGGGAGGAGCACTCCTGGCCCTGCTGCCTTCTGCCAGATGCTCCCTTGAGGATTTCCGTCCCACTGGGGGTGCGATCTGGACCCTCTCACCCAGGAGGGAGTGCTTCCTGCCCTGCCACCTTCCACCCCTTTCTCTCCTTTCTGAACTTCCACCAGGATGGACTGCCCCCCCTGGACATCCACTTCATTGCCAGTGGGAGCGCTCTTTTCCTGGGTTGCATATCTTCTGAAGGCTGCCAAACTATGCTGTGTCCCCCTGGCCCTCGGAGCCTCTCAGGAGGACCTCTCTCCAATCCAGGCCACACTAGCATCACTCCCTCCAGCCGTCAAGGGGCAGGCATGCTCTCATTGGGATTTCTACATCCCCTTCCTTTCAAGTCCAGCGCACCACAGTCCCCGTCTCCTGCATATCTCTTGGAGGCTGCCTGGTCCAGCCGTGTCCCTGTGCCCTCAGAGCCTCTCAGAGGACCTCCCTCCAGTCCCAGCTGGCTCTGTAGAACTCCTCTCGGCCACAGAGGGGCAGGCACACCCTCATCAGGACTTCCAAGCCCACGCTCCTTTCAGGTCCAGAGCACCACAGTCCCCGTCTTCTCCAGATCTCCTGGAGGCTGCCTGGCCAGGCCGTGTCCCCATTCCCTCAGAGCCTCTCAGGGGGACCTCCCTCCGATCGAGGCTGGCCTCGCGGAACTCCCTTTGGCTGCTGAGAGGCAGTGACACTCTCCTCTGGACTTCCACGTCCCCCTCCTTTCAGGTCCAGAGCCATTCTGGGGACTTTGCAACATTTCAGAGATGCCGTCGGGTACCGGGTGAGGTCGGATGCCTTCCTGGACCTGCAGCCTTCCACCAGGTGCTCCCATGGGGACTTCCATCCCACTGGGGGGACACGATCCAGACCCTCCTACACTATCACCCTTCCGGACTTTCATCTTGGAGGGGGCTGTGGTCTGGACCCTCTCACCCAGGTGGCAGGTGTCCCAGCCTGGCCATTTTCCACTTCTCTTTCCCTTAAGGACTTCCATCAGGAGGGACCCCTTCATGGCTTCCACTTCTACCCAGGCAGGAGAGCTCTTTTCCTGGGTTGCATAACTCCTGGAAGCTGTCAAATTGTTATGTGTCAAACCTGCTCTCAGAGTCTCTCAGGGGAGCTTCCTCTGATCATTCCCAGCCTTGTGGAACTCTGCTGGTCCACGAGGCCTCAGCCAGACCCTCACCCAGACTTCCATGATGCCAGTTCTCCCCTTTGCCGTCAACCTAGGGCTTTCAAAATCCTGCAGGATATGGCCCCGGGTCCCGGCATCTTGGCACATTTCATCTCGCACCTCCTTCTCACTCTTTGGCTGTGCCAGGTGCCGACAAACGTGCTTCACTTCAAGCCTTCTGGCACGTGCCCCTTTGCCTACTGAGTTGTGCTGTTTGCAGGGCAGCATCCATGCAGTGCTGGGTGAAGGACTGAAGGCTGACCTGACACCTGAGGATGGTCCTGGGTGTGAGACATCATGGTAGCCATATCTCCACACCCCTTAGGGCTGGGAGGATGGGATCACAGACCTGGCTTCTGGGGGCAGCCCTCGGCACACACCAGCTGTCTGCCGACTACTCCAGCCAGAGCCGAGCATGAGACACCATGGCGGCCATATCTCAGCACCCCTCAGGGCTGGGAGGATGCGATCAAAGACCTGCTTCTGGGGGCGGCCCTCAGCACACCTGTGCTATTGGCTGACTACCCCCACCAGAGCCAGCTGCGAGACACCACAGTGGCCATATCTCGGCACCCCTGGGGCCTGGGAGGATGGAATCACAGACATGGCTTTTGGGGGCAGCCCTCGGCACACACGCACTGTCGGCTGACTACCCCTGCTGGTGCCGGGTGCGAGATGCCACAGTGGCCATATCTCAGCACCCCTGGGGCCTGGGAGGACATGATCACAGACCTTGCTTCTAGGGGTGGTGCTTGGCACACCTGCGCTCTTGACTGACCCTTCTACTGAACCCAGGAGTGAGATGCCATGGCAGCCGTATCTCCACACCCCTGGGGCATGGGAGGATGTGAAAGCAGACCTGGCTTCTTGGGGCGGCCCTCGGCACACCCACACTGTCAGGCAACTCTCTGGGCCACTGCCTCCAACTCACCTTGGGGGACCCCGCCACATCCATGTCCCCTGCAGGCTGCCAAACCGTGACCTGTCCCCTTGCCCTTGGAGACTCTCAGGGGGATCTCCTTCCAATCCAGACCACCATCACAGAGCACCCCCCAGCTGCCAAGAGGTAGGCATGCTCTCATCAGGACTTCCATGTCCCCCTACTTTCAGGTACAGAGCACCACAGTCCCTGTCTCACACATATCCCCTGAAGGCTGCCAAACTGTGCCATGTCACTGTGCCCTCTGAGCCTAACAGGGACATCTCTCTGTGATCCCAGCTGCAGTCGTGGAACTACACTCGGCCACAGAGGGGCAGGTACGCCCTCATCGGGACTTCAAAGTCCCCCTTCTTTCCGGTCCAGAGCCATTCTGGGGACTTTGTGACATTTTGGGAATGCAGTCTGGTACCGGGCAATGTCAGACTCCTTCCTCCTGCTTGGCAGGAGCACTCCTGGCCCTGCTGTCTTCCACCAGCTGCTCCCTTGGGCACTCTTGTTCCACTGGGGGGGTACGATCCAGACACTCCAACACAGGAAGGAGCGCTCCCTGCCCGGCCCATTTCCACCTCTATCCCCCTTCTGTACTTCTGTCCTGGAAGCAGCTGTGGTCTGGACCCCCTCATACAGGCGGCAGCTCTCCTAGCCCAGCTGTTTTCCACCTCTCTCTCCCTTAAGGACTTCCATTGGGAGGGACCCCCTCATAGCTTCCACCTCTACCCAGGAGGGAGAGCTCTTTTCCCGTGTTACATACCGTATTTCTTTGTAAATAAGACCTAACCAGAGAATAAGGCCTAGCATGATTTTCCAGGGTGGTCATGATATAAACCCTACCCCAAAAATAAGCCCTAGTAAAGCTTGTCAACAACACACGATGGACATGTTGAATTATAAAATAATATTATTGACACCCGTTGACTGAGGTTATCATACTCTGCTCACCATTTTCAGACCATTCGGACACCCAACTTCTTCTCTTTGCAGAAAGTTGTAAGATTCTTTGCCTGGGAGTCCTCCACAATTCTTACTGTACGCCTAACCATCACTCACACTTGACGGTTGAGATCCTTGACCCATAAACACTGACAGGCATATTTTGATGGATCAACGTACAGACAATGTGTGTAAAGCACACACATGTGATAGTGCATGGTTGTGGGTGTACCTTCTCTTTGTAAACAGCGTCATTTTGTGTTGCCACTCCGGTCTCATAAGTCTTCAAATTAACCCTCCCAGACAAGATGAGTGCAAAAAGAAAGAGCTATTCTGTCGCGTACAAGAAAGGAATCATGGCAGACTCCCAGGGAAAGAATCTGATGACTTTCTGCAAAGGGAAGAAGTTAGATCTCCAAATGGTCCGAAAATGGCATGCAGCATATGATAACCTCAGTCAACAGGCTGACGAGGGAAATGCTAATAAGAGCAAGTGTGGATCAGATCAGCAACCATTATTTCCTGAGCTGGAAGACATCATCTGTGAGTGGATTGCTAACAGGAGAGCAAAGGCTTTGGTTGTGCACAGGGCTGATATCCAATCTTTTGCCCTTGCAATGGCACCACAGTTAGAAATATCCCCAGAAGAATTCAAAGCATCACAACATTGGCTGTATGGCTTCCTTCACCGATATGAACTGTCTCTAAGAAGATCAACAACACTGTTCAAGCTGGAAGATACTGAAGTTATTAAAAGTGCACTTGCGTTCAAGTCCTTTGTTGATGGCATTGACTTTTCTAAATACCAACTCTCCAACATGATTGCTATGGATGAAACTGCAGTGTTTATGGGCCAAAGATCTCATACAACAATTGATCAGAGGGGTGCCTCACCAATCTACATTCCCTCCACTGGTTACAAGAGTGCACTTGTTACCTATATTTTGGCAATTTGTCTAGATGGAAAGAAAATCCCACCTCTAATCATTAGTAAGGGCAAGAAAAATAAGACTGAACATGTTTCAGGCATTTGCATTCTTGAAACCAAAAAAGCCTGGTGCACACAAGCAGCTATAAGGAAGTGGGTCTATTTAATGCTGCCACTTGTTTTGTGAGGTGGCAAAAGAGGTCTGCTAGCCTGGGATTCAGCCAGCACTCACTGCACTAAAGAAATGAAGAAATTCCTTGCACAGTGAAGAATAGATCAAATAATGATTCCCGCAGGAATGACTGCCTATCTCCAGACTCTTGATATTGCAATAAATAAGCCATTCAAGGACCATTTGTGCATGGAACTCAATGACTACATTGAAAATAAAATGGAGAGATATCAGCATGGAAACTTTGTGAAGCCTAGAATGCAAGAGGTCGTGACTTGGGTGAAAAAGTCATGGGATAAAATCACTGACAGATGTGTTGCCAATGCACTAAGAGCAGGCTACTTGGACAAGCAGTGCTCATTTAAGGAGAGCTCCATTGCTAGTCATGACAGATTGGGGCCAATGGTTCTACAGGAAATGGAGTCACAAGAAATTCAGGTTGAAATTTGAGGGGGTTGGACACTTACAACAATGTTCTAGAAGAAGATGACATGACTGTATTTGAATAACTGTTAAAGCCAAAATGCAGATATTCTGAAGTTGAAATGTTTGGTGCACTGTTTATGCAGAATTCTCACACAACTATTTTAACATGTTAGAACTGTGGCCCAATAACAGAAAAGTACGAAATAAATGTCAATTTGTGTACATGAATAAATGCCAATTTTTGTACATGAATAAACGTCGATTTGCATTCATTAATAAATATGGCGATTTTTGTACATGAATAAATGAATAAAGGTAGATTGTTGGATGGTGTGGGTAAATAAGGCATCCCCTGATAATAAGTCCTAATGCATATTTTGGTGGGGGAAAGAGTATAAGACCCGATCTTATTTTCAGGGAAATACGGTGTGTATATATATATATATATATATATATATATATATATATATATATATATATATATATATATATATATGTATATATATATATATATATATATATATATATATATATATATATATATATATATATATATGTGTGTGTGTGTGTGTGTGTGTGTGTGTGTGCATGTGTGTAAATGGCAGCACAGAGGCGTAGATAGTGTTGTTACCTCACAGCTCGATTCTCAGCTGGTGTGCACTCTGTGCAGAGTCTGCATGTCCTCCTTGTATTTGCATGGGTTTCCTCTGGATGGTCCAGTTTCCTCCCACGTTCCAAAGACATGCAGTAGGTGGTTTGGACACTCTGAATTGGCCATAAGTATGAGTATTTGGTGTGGAAGAACCCAGTGGTGCAAACCTTGGCTCTAGATGATTGTCACAGTTGAAATGACACCTCAGCCACCTCAACCTCATGTGCAAAATGGGAAAAAAGGGGTGATGGACAGTGTATATAAAAATAAAAATAGAAGCCCACAATATTGAAAATCTTATATAAAAAATACCACAAAAAGCTGATTTTAATGTGCCATCTTCTCCCTCTCTTCTCACATTTCTTTAGCCAGTCTACATACATCACTGCCTCCATGGATCCAACAACTTTCTTCTCATGTCTATGCTTATGCTCAGTCAACCCTATCATAAATGTATGAGTCACTTCCAAGCTTACTCTTCATTATTTAATTTTGGTCATACTCCTTATGTTTCTTTGCCATTTCCCCTTTCCCCCCTTCCAGTCATAGATGTTATCTCTATGTGGTTGTCTTTCAACCAGCCTTCCTTGCTATCAACCATCCATCCATCCCAGAATGGCAAAATTCTAGGGTCTTGCTTTCTTTCCTGTTTCAGAATCAGTAAACACTTTACTCCCCCTATATATATATGTATATATGGATCTACCTGACAACGCCGACGCACTACAACACCGACAACAAAATCACAGACACCACATAACCGAAAGTTCACAAACACGAAACCTCACATGCCCGACACACCACAATCCCGACAATCAACAAACAAAACAAATCCCCTGTCCAAAAAGCACACACACAACACAAGCACACCAAAACCCTTACAAATCCACACTAAACCTTACATACACAACTATCTACAACCTTAACCCAAACCCTAACCCTAAGGTCCGTCACTATTGCACACTCATCTAACCCACGCCCTAACCCTAACTCACTTAACCCGCCTAACCCTAAAGACTGTCACTATCGCACACTCACCCAACCCGCCCTAAACCTAACTCACTTAACCGCCCCTAACCCTAAAGACTGTCACTATCACACACTCACCTAACCCGCGCCCTAACCCTAACTCACTTAACCCGCCCCTAACCCTAAAGACTGTCACTATCGCACACTCACCTAACCCGTGCCCTAACCCTAACTCACTTAACCCACCCCAATCCCTAGAGTCCGTCAATATCGCACACTTACCTTGCTCGCACCCTAACCCTAATGTCCGTCACTACCGCATACTTACACATCCTTTTCACATGTCGGTGTTCTCAGTGTCGGGGTTTTCATCCATTGGTCATCCCAGTTTTTGATCTTCTGGTGTCGGTCTTCTCATCGTTGGTGCTATCAGCTTTCGGCATTGTCAGGTAGACCTGTATATCTATATATATATATATATATATATATATATATATATATATATATATATATATATACTGTACTTATGGCAGTAATCTGACTTTTTCACCCCACACTTCCACTTCACTCCTCACCTGTCTTTTGCTTTTTCTTTTAATGTTTTATTGAAGCAACATACCAGCTGTACAGTAGATCGCTTGGGTTGGTCATATGTCAGTCCTTCAGCCCTTAGTTACTTACAAACTACCCAAGATTTCTCTTACTTCCAATGAGCTTCCATACTTCACTCCCCCTAGTCCAACTAATTGAAGTGTTTTCCACTCTGCACTATCTGTCTGTATCATCCATACTCACCTCTTCATTTACCATAAAAAGTAAAGTAAATCTAAGAGCATGTTCTGCAATATTTGTATATATTTACAGAGAAACATGATTGTAAAATTTCAAAAATCATGCAGTGTGAATGCCCCTCTTCAGGGTATTGTTATTTTGATTTTAAGACACATTAAGTGTAATAATTACATTTCTGCTAGAATGGTATAGTGCAATTATACATTTATTACACAGTATAAGAACATTGCCACAAACAATTCCAAATGAACTTTCTGTAACTATCACAGTCAATATAAATAAGTTTCTTTACTTTGCTATCTCAGTACGCCTTATCTGGTATTCAGAAAGAATCCCTCATGCAAGCATAAATGGCAGTGGCCAAAAGATAGCTTTCACAATCACATAAAATGCAATTCAGAAACAAGTTTAGCCACAATGAGGAATAACTCATTGCTAGATAATCTGCATGTCTGTGAATTTTGTCCAATAACTGCTAGTGATAAAAAACACTTTTTAGCAGTAGTTATGATTAGTGGCCCATTCATCGCATTGGCACATGTACCCCCATTCACTCTCCCAGAAATATGTAGAGATTCACACACACACACACACACACACACACACACACACACACACACACACACACACACACACACACACACACACACACACACACATACATGCACATCACTTAAGCTCCAAAGGGATCATAAGGCAACAGCAGTAACAGACAACTACTAAATGGGCAAAACTAATTTATTTTTGTATTTGCACAAAGTGAATGGAGAACTGCAAAGAAAGTATCTGTGGACTAGATTGTTGCCAACAGCCACCTGTTGGGCAAGTTCATTGTAGTGTTTTGTTTATGGATCTAAAATGTAAATTTTATTGAATGACCTCATGGTCTGTGTGCTTTAAGCATCCACTCTTACAAAGCCAAAAGTTCAGAGCCTTGTGCTGTTCCTGATCTGAGAGGAGCAAAAAAAAAAAAAAAAAACAGCTCCTTTCAAACCTGAGGACCAGCCATAAAGCTCTTTCTCCATTGAAAACTGTGAATAACTGTTTGCTGCATTTGTATCAATTGACTCATTACAGCTGACACCATGTACAAAATGCTGGTGTTTCATCCCATCAGCATTCATGTGTACTGAGTGCTGGTACTACAACACCAACTGATCTGTATGTGCCAGGGTTCACGCTGTACTCTACTCCCCATAATGGTTAAACCTCTGCGTAAGTTTATGCTAAATAATAACTATGTGATGTACTTCTCTACCATTCCCCAACCCCTTGAATAAGCAACTGCTTTTAACCAGAAAACAAACTTTTTCTTCCACCTACTAGGGCTAACTTATGTCTACGAATTTAGTATTGAGGAACAGGTTTGACCCTGCAAACTCATTGTGAATGCTGTTCCTAGATCAACTACTCTATATCCATTGACCCCTGACCTGTTTGTCTGTTATGCAGTCATCTTCTCATGTTTTTCTTTTCCATAATCATTCTGCCCTTCTCTTCTTTCTTCATAAAGTAGCTGACTTATTTTGATAATAGTAGTTTCCTGAATAGCACCTAACTGAACACTCCTTCCTGAAATCCTAGATCTGAAGATTGTACTCTCATTACTATATATTTCTACAACATTTATAATGTTTTCTTAGATCACTACATTACTGTTAGATGGCTCTGCTCTCCAACTCCAACTCAAAAACATCCCATACAGGAAGCTGAGTACCATACAGATCCTGATAAATGCATATATCAAATCTAAGCTCACCAGCAGGTAAGCATAACATTAATCCAGGGCAATGTGGCATTTTACTTATGTTTATTGCAGGAAGTTTCTTCCTCTACTGGTCATACAATACATTTTTTAGATGTTAAGCTAGACAAAACTAGTAATGGTATTGAAATTTCTGTTTCCAAAAGGATGTATATGTGAATAGGTACACCCATAGAACAAGTATGCATGACAGGTACACCCATAGAACAAGTATGCATGATAGGTGCATCCATAAAACAAGTATGCATGATAGGTACACCCATAGAGCAAGTATGCATGATAGGTACACCCATAGAACAAGTATGCATGATAGGTACACCCATAGAACAAGTATGCATGATAGGTACACCCATAGAACAATTATGCATGATAGGTACACCCATAGAACAAGTATGCATGATAGGTACACCCATAGAAGAAGTATACATGCACCACATAAGATTAAGATCACTACTAGGAGGCAGCTACTTAGGGCAAGTGTCTTGAATACAGATAACATAAAATGTATAACTGAGATGGACCAAATGGTAAATGAATTCAAAGACAAAGGCTATGCTGCAGCTACACCTGAGTGTCTAAAAACTGATGTGGTTAATGATAATTGGGGTAGTGCAAGACAATATTTTAGGAAGAAAGAGGCCCCCCTAGGGATTATGTAAGGGAACAAGGTCCCTAATGCTACATAAAGGACTAATGATATTAAAAATGTTATACCTAAGCATTGGACATTACTAGGCTGTATGCCAGAACTTAAACAACTGGTGAGGGAGAGACCCTACTTTGCCTACAGCAACTGTGCAAACTTAAAAAAAAAAATGTTGTTATAAGGATATGAAACAACAAAATGTTAAACTAACATGTAAATTAGGTACTTTTCCTTGTTAAAACTGCTCCATTGTAAAGACATCATAAATAATGATGAGTTTATACATCCATTAACAAATGTAAAGTATACATTTAAATGTTACGCTGCCTGCTGTACCTCTGATGTGGTGTACCTTGCTTACCTGTACAGTGTCCTTCCTTCTGTGTTAGTAAGTGCACACGACGACTTGAGGATCGTATAACAGAACATAAATCTGAAATACGCAGGAATGTTAAAACCAATGCACTTGCAAAACACATGGATCAAAGGGAAGAGCGCATAAATTTAAGTTTAGAGTTATAAGCATTGTGAACAGGAGCATAAGAGGAGGTGATTTGAATAACAGACTAGAGACTTTAGAGTATGAATGGATATAGAGACTGCAAGCAGACTCTATCTGGTATTAATGCAGCAGTAAGCTTGAAACCTATACTACAAAAAAGACAAATGCTGTTGAATTATAGTAAATGATTGATATATGTGCATTAATATTCAAACATGTATATTTTATATATATATATATATATATATATATATATATATATATATATATATATATATATATATTTATATTATATTTTTTATAATTTTAGAGTGCAAGATTTAGTTTGGACAGGAAATATTTCATGTTTTAAAATGTGTTTTATGTCTTTAAATATGAATATGCAGTTAGTTGTTGTCTTTTTTCTGACTGGGCTGTCATGAAGATTTTCATTTAAATGTATGTGAATAGTAGTTTGTTGTATAACACACTGAGGAAGGGCATTGGCCTGAAAGATTTGTGTATCCTAAATAAACAGGTTTGCTACTTACTATTAACTGCTTAGTGTTTCTGATCACTGGACTTTACCTTGTTCTTTACTAATGAAGAAACAACTGCCACATTTCCTAAATTAAATCATGAAGAGGATGCCTGGCAGGGTATCACTCCAACTGTAGCTATTGCTGGAATAATTTCAAAAAGGCCACAATGGGACAATTTCTGCTGATAGGACACCTTTAACATAGATATAATCCTCTTTGCTACAAAATGTATATGTTTGGGATAGGGTAGAGAAGGTAACCTGTCCCGAAAAATGAAATCCATAATTCGCCAGTATGAAACAGAGTAAAATAGCAAAATCAGTTAAAGACCAATAAAAAACATTGAACAAAGCAGGTAAGACATACTTTAAAATCAGGCGGGTAAAAAAAAGTGAGAAGCATTGCTGCTATGTGACTTCAGTCAACATACAGAGGCACTACTTACTCCAGAAATCACTTATAAGGTATTTAAATGAAACAAGAAAAGAAAATGAATGCACTTGGAAGCAAAGCCCCAGGACTGGGGCATTCTGTTGTAGACAAAACAGTAGCAACAACAAATCGGGTTAGAACTTGCACAAATTTTTCTGATTATTTAATGGTAACAAGGAATGTGAGAGAGTGGTAGCAAAATACTAAGTGGCTTAGAAAGAAATATTAGCAGGCACTGCCTTCAGACATTCGAAAAAGCTCAAATCTCAAGAAATTTAAATGTAAGCTAAAACAATTAGTACTCAGGTCAAGTAACTGTCCTTGTTCAAATCCATACTGAATACCAGCCACTTTATTATGACTCAACCTACCGTTTATCTTTTGTCCTCTTATCTCCTGTTATCCTCCTTAATCTTGCCCTTCCCCTCACCCTCCATCAATTTCCTATGCTTATCTACTCCTCCTTCAATCTCAGTACTCCTTAACCCACCTACCACTGAATCTGTATCTCTTTTGCTATCCCTTACTAACTACTGTGCCTACTGATTTCCTTGTAACATCTTCCACATTAATATGTACATATGTAAATACAACAAACAATGGCAAACAGATTACCTTGACAAATGTGTAATGAGATCATTCTTACTTTCTCTTGGACTATCTTACTAATCAATTGTTTTAAACACCATCTACTTTCCAGCTGTAACCAATTACCTGAGTCTTGTTAACATTTGCAGACTAGTACTAATTTGATATCTACTCTCTATTAGTATATACTATTGTATTATACTTGCATGATACTGTTCAATACTGTAAAAGTGTTATATCTAGTTTACTTTGTAAAGGAACTTTTTTCCCCAGCCCTCTGCTGAAAATGGGTTTCTAACTCAGTCTGACTTTCCCGGTAACAAAATGTCAAATAAATAAATAAATACTAAAGTCCTGAGCTTGTTACCACTTTACCACTGTTCAACGATCTTTGGTAGAACCCACCTGGGGCATAGTGTGCAGTTTTTGAAATATTCTTAAGATACCTAAAATATACTGTAAATTGAAAGTCAACTAAATGATATTTTACCTGCAAAAAAAAAATATATATATATATATATATATATATATATATATATATATATATATATATATATATTTTGTTTCATTGAAAACTCATTTCACTAAATTTCAATTCACCCTGACCAAATCGCTGAAAGCTCAAATTACTGAAAACTTATTTCACTGAATCTCATTTCACTGAAGTGAAGTACTGGCACTTTGTAGAGTATTGCAAGGCAGGTAAAATGTATATGCCATTTTCCCCACTGTAGTGTGATCCTGAAGTTAGTATATATCATTAGGGATGGTCAGCCTCTCACATTGGGAGGTGTGGGGCGTGTATCCCCTATCTAGTTTGACTTTATATTATACTTCACCGAAAGCTTCAAAACAATACATTTTAAACTATAGACATGCATACTTACAACATCAATGACTATTTCCAGAAAACAATATATTCCCAAACAAAGTGGAGGGCTTTGCACCCCACACCCCACACTCTCCCTAACTATACGTACTAACTCCAGGATCACACTACAGTGGGGAAAAGGGCATATACCTTTTACTTGCTTTGCACTACTCTACACAGTGCCAGTACTTCATGTCTGTGAAATGAGATTTGTTGAAATGAGTTTTTAGTAATTTGGTTAGGGTGAATAGAAATTCAGTGAAATGAGCTTTCAATGAAACAAAGTAGACCTATATATATATATATATATATATATATATATATATATATATATATATATATATATATATACATACATATATAAATATATATCAACATGTTTAGAAGGAGCCATAGAATAACTATTTAAGTAACTCAAGGGAGTCTATAAAGTTAATGTAGCTGCCATGGTATAAAGAGAGGTGTATGAGAGAACAAAATCAGAGAATCTGAAATTATTCAGTGGGTGGCTTAGGGCAAAAGCAAGCATTACTCCATAAAAGATGTGATAGCTGTCTGCAGCAGCACTCCTGAAGAAGCAATATGGTCAAATTCAATAAATGAAGTTCTGGAATATATTATAACAACTAACGTAGATGTCCATCATATTGATCACTACTACAGTAGACTTAGGTATATGGGTTATATCTTGCATAGGATATAACAGCCAGCCAGCTTCTAAAGCTTCATGGCATCTTCCTTGCACCCAAAGCGTCACTCAGCCTGAGCTGAGCTGCCTAAAAAGACTTTAAGGTTTTGGGGATCAACAACCGTTTTTTTTTTTTTTTTTGGTTCCTTTGCTGTAAAGGTAAGTTCCCTTTGGGGAAAACCTTCCATTAAAAAACTTTTGTTTAATAACACTTTCCTTTTGTGTTTTAATGGACTGTCATGAGACTATGTTGCATTTTTAAATTAGAGTACTCATTTTCCTGTCAGTTTAAAATTTGTTTATAGTACTTAACACATTTTTTCTGTGTAAAAATTGCGTTTATTTTACTTTCTGGGACTCACAAAATGTTTTAAAGTGCTTTTTATTGTGTTTTTGTGTAAAAAAGTGACTTTTAAAGACTTTTAATTTTACTGGAATTTGCAGCCTGTTTTCCCCATGAAAGAGACACAGTTTTGGTCTTAACCATGTAATAAGTTATCAGTCCCATGGTCAGTCCTTCTTTCAGCCTCAAAAAGAAAAAGTTAAGCATACATCCTTTGCTACTTCAGCAGGTTAGCAATGTGTCTCAGTCACAGGTGTGTGACTCTGTTGTGGCCATTAGTGGTTTATCAGACCACTCAGCTTTTTCTCTAGATCCCTGTAGTGTAGCACCTACACCCACTATGGACAAGGAGGTAGCCATGTCCTCTGCAGCTATTGGAGTCCACTAAGTAGGCAAAGGAGAGTCACTCTTGTTGGTTCTGGGAGACATAACAGAGAAGACTTCCATTTCATCAGAATGTTGTGCCCATCCTTGGGGAAACATTTGTGGCCATTAATTATACTGTTGGCCCCATTTTTCTTGTCAAAAAGAAAAATAAAACTAAGCATGTGTCTATTCCTCCTCAAATTTCCTTAGACTGGAGTAGTTTACTGGGTCTTGCCCAGGGTTTAATTTAGCCTTTTGATCCTTCTTATAATCTAGTTTCTGGTAAATTAAAGATGGATACCTCTTTTCCTGAAGAAATTCAAGATTCTGCATCTGGGCAGGAAGATGCAGGGACAGATACTGAGCCCCACAGAAAATCCTATGAGCTGTTTCAGAAAGGATTTCTAGAATCTTCACTCATTCCACTAGTTCTGCCACCTTTGAGGATGTATGTCACTGCCTGCAATTTTCCTGATATCAGCCAGCTGCCCCTAAAGAGGCAGATAGAATGTATAAAGTTCCTCAATCTTGTAATTTTTTCATACACTCTTCCCAAACCTGACCCAGCATCTATAGCTTTAGTTAATCATACTGCTGCTAAACATTTAGTTAATTCCAGTCCTACCCTTTATTACAAGGATGACAAGATTATTGATAAGTGTGGGAAAAAGTGTATGCATCTGCAACTATGATTTTCAGAATTTTGAATTGTCAGGTTCATATGTTAAAGCTTATTCTGACTAATTGTGGTAGCATAAGGAATGTTTTGTCTGTAGTTTCGTCTTGTAAGGAGAATATGTACAAGTCTCTACTCATTGTTGTCAGTGTGTGTTTGTAAGACTCTGTTGGTACTTCTTTCAGGACTATGGTCACTGGTTTGCCTGGCTGCATTCTCAGAACCTCCCAGATGATGTTAAAAATAAGATTTTAAATTCTCCTTTGAATAGAGATTTAGATTTTGGTTCTTCTGCTGCACAGGAAGTTGATATAGGGACTCCCTAAGATTTTTTTATTCTTCCTTTTCAAAAATTGCTAATGGATTCCCAGCACTTCATTCAGTTTTGGTAAAAAATAAATAAATAAGCAAAATAAACAGGTTTAACAAAATGCAGGTAAGTGTATGTTTATGAAGAAATGGCAAGGGTAATTCAGGAACCACCCAAAACCAAGGACACTTCAACAAGTCAAAATGACTATTCAAGGGACCTTGTACCCCTCTTCCCAGCCTGGCAGAACCTTTTTCCTTCTAGAAAGTCTGAATCCCCACACTTATCTTTGACAACAGGTAGTTTCATACAGATGGGTTCTGAAGAGCATTCATTAAGATTACAGATGGCAGTGGTTGGAAATTCCCCTTTTCCAGGTGGTAATTCCTCATCCACCAGACCAGTCTCTTTTATTTCCATCTGTCTTTCATCACATGCTGTCCCAGGGAGCAATAGAACCAATTCCTTCTTCCTAGGTGAAATGTTTTTATCCAATTATGTTTTTAATGCCAACAAAAGGAAATGCTTGGAGACCAGTTCTGGGTCTTTCTTTCCTAAACCTGTTTGTGAAAGTGCCCACGTTCAAAATGATGTTACTTCACAGTCTGTTGCCTCTTCTTCCTTATCCAAGTTTCCTGGTAGCACCAGATTTAAAAAATATATATCATTACATCCATTTTCATTAAATACTTCAGGTGTTTCTTAAGGCTTAGGGTATCTGGATCACATTATCAGTTCCTTGCCTTACCTTTTGAACTAGAAACTGCTACAAGAGTGTTCACAAAGTGTCAAGCTCCGGTTATAGCTCATTGCAGGCTACAGGCTATCCAGATTTTTTTCTTATTTAGACAACTTATCTTTGCAGAATCTTTTTCAACATGTCAGGAATGTCTCACTTGGGTGAGAGATCTCTTACACAAACTAGGATTCCAAGAGAATATTCAAATTCTTTTTTGACTTCTGCATGCAGGATTGTGTTCATGGAGTCTGTTAGACACATTGGTTCAAACAGCTTTTCTTCCACAGAAAATAAAATGAATCTATATCTTGATCTATTTATAATGTTTTCCACTCAGGTATCAGTCATTATGACAGAATACCTCATGATTTCAGGTCTCATAACATCTAAGATTCTCATGATACCCCTGGCAAGACTCCATATGAGAAGGATACAATGCTACCCGAAGTCCCTTTGGTCCCAGCAACAACAGTCTTTGCCTTTTCAAATACTGGTACTGAGGTTTGTCAAGTCCCTTTGGTCCCAGCAACAACAGTCTTTGCCTTTTCAAATACTGGTGCTGGGTTTGTCAGAAGAGAAATCATTTGGTGGAGTCAGCAATTATCCTTAAATCCATATCTCCCCTACTTCCTCCATGTTGCAAAGTAGTCACGACAGATGCCTCCGACTTTGCTTGGGGAGAAGTTTCAGGAGTGATAAAAATCCAAGGTGTGTGGGACACCAAGGACAGATGCAAGCACACAAATATAAAAGAGATGCTTGCACTGATGGAGACACTCAAATCTCTGCATCATCTTTGGTCATTGGGGTCTGTTCAAGTTGTTATAGACAGTAACACAGCCATGTGGTACATCAGCAAGCAAGAGGTAGCCAGGTCATACCCTTATGAAGTTGAGCCATGGTAGCTTGGCATATAGCTTCACAACATAGTCTTACTCTACAAGCATTCTACATTCCATCAGAGCAAAACTGCATGGCAGACAAGCTTAGCAGGTAAGGTCAGACTCTCATGAAAGGAAACTATATCAGAGGTCTTCCAAGACTTGATCCAGCTGTGAGTAGTTCCTCAAGTAGACTTTGCCTCCTCTCTGAACAATCAGCGGGCAAGATTCTGCTCAAGGACCCAAGGTGATAAGGCCTGGAAGACAGATGACTTTAATTTTCCTTGGACAGATATGTTCTTGTATGCTTTTCCATCATTTTCACTGATATCTAGGGTACTTCTGGACATGTAAAAGGAATGCTCTGAGATCATAGTGGTGACTCCCTTCTGGCCTAGGCAACAGTGGTTCTTTCTTCTTTTGGGGATGACCAGGACTGAATAATATAAGCTTCCTCAAAGACTGGATCTACTCACACAAGAACAGGGATGTCTGATATACCCAATCCAAATCCACCTCAAATGATTGCCTGGATGATTAAGTCTTAATTCCTTTTAGGCACCTGTTTACTGAGGATATGCGGTAGGTACTAAAGGAGGCAAAAAAAAAACACCACTAGAAAAACATATATTAACATATGGAAAAGGTTTTCTAGTTGGTGCCAACAATATAACCTGCACCTATTCAGGGCTAGTTATACTCTGTTTTTACAACATTTGTATGAGTTACTAAACTATGGCAATTCTTACTGCTCAATCAGGACTCATTAATCAGCCATTTAATAATGTCTGTCCATGCTTTCTGTTCTTTCAATGCAGTCTCATGTCATTTTTTTTTACTTTTGAGGGCTCCAAGACAACTGGTGTCGAATGTTAATTTTGCGTTAGAGAAACTAATATTTACTCCATTTGAACCAGCTAACCTGGTTGACATAAGGTTTACTGATTGCTAGTGACATATGTCTTACACTCAGACCTTGGTCACTGTGAGGGAATTCCTTAGGATTTTGGGTAGTGTGGCATCTAATACTCTGATGATATTCTTGGCCAGACTCAATACATCTTGTACTTTTATCCCTCCTGAAACTGCTTATGGTGAGTCAATTCTATCTCACTTTCCACAGAGATAGTGTTTCTTCAAGAACTATTCCTTCTTTAAGCCAAACTATCTATCACCCCATTTACTTTCCTGAACCTAACAATGAGGGAGAAAGAATACTCCATAGCTTGGATACCCACAGACCACTCAGGTACTATCTTAACAGAAAGAAGTTTTTAAGATCTTCAGATCATTGTTCATTTCTTGTAAATTAAGAAGAAGGGATAACCTATGTCAAAGAAGACTATTTCCAAATGGTTATCTATGGTTATTACCTTTTGTTTTATTCACTACATTAAAAGTATTCCAGGCAGGGTCAAGACCCACTCTATCAGAGCTTTGGTTTCATCAATGGCTTTTTGGAAAGAGTTGGATTCCAGACACATTCTGGAAGCAGCTACTTGATCCTCTGCACATACTTTTAAAAAGTAATATAAGCTGGATTCCTTCTCTAAATCTAGATCAGACTTTGCTAGGGCCATTGTTCAGGGGATTCTGGACCTTTCTCCTTCTGATTCCCAAGTGTAGTACGCTTGGGTAATCTACTCATATATGTAATGCTACTGCAGTAATAATCAATATGATGATCATTGTACAGTTTTATAAGTAAACTTACCATAACAGCAGATGTTCAAATGATTACTGCTGCAGTAGACATTCTCTCCTTACACCCCCCCTTTTTTTGTTTTTAAACAAATCAGTTAAAAAACAAACAAATAACTATTTACATACGTCCACAGCTAATCAATACATCAAAGTTATGCATATCAACAACGATTAATATTTTTCAAGCAAGTCTTTAAGTTTAAGCCAAATTTATATGAATGTGTAATATTAAAGTTTCTCATCTTTATAGCATGAAATAAAGTACTGCAAATGATACTTGCCATACTAATAAATTCTACACTAGAGATGCTAACTTTACTTTTCCAATTTTCAGTAATTACTTTTCTGGCTATAGTAAAAATAGAGAAAAGAAGAGGCAGAGCATTAAATAAAACTAAAGATTTAGAAGTATTAAATCTAGCTGAACATAGAGCTTGAATGAAGTTACTGATTTCTTTCCAAAAATGGGAGATGACTTCACATTCATATAACGTTTGCATCCAATCAGCTATTCTTTCAGAATCGCATTTCTAGCATTTAATTCCATTTGATTTATACATAATTATTACTTTTTAGGAGTGACAAAAGCTCTGTGTAAGAATTTCCAAATGAAAATTCTCTAATATAATGAACACTTGGTTTTATCTGTAGACTATAATATTATTTTCTTGTATTCTTCAGAGGAGTCTTCATTATTAATTTTTGAGGAATAGTTCCAATAGGAATTGTCTAAATATGTGAAATCTAACTTAAGAATTTCATAAATATGTAACAGATATGATTTATTGGGTCTGTATTAGAAGACCAAAAGTTTAAAATCGCGAACACTCTAAAGAGCGAAAATACCAGACCTCAAAATCATGATTGTGGGGGGTGCTGCACCCCCCACACCCCCTGCTAAATATATATTCCAACTCCAACATCACACTACAGAGAAGAAAGAGCAAATATTCTGATATTTGCTATACCATAATCTCAAAAAAAGCACTTCGAGGTACGGCATTTTCGTTCTTTAGAGTGTTCGCAATTTTAAACTTTTGGTCTTCTAATATAGACCCGATTTATTTTTCATTGCATTATTACTTATATTTATTAAGAAATCTGATAATATGGGGAACAGTTTCTGATCTTGGTTAAATATCTTGTTTACCTCTGTGTTCACAAAGTTTCTAACAGTATACATATATATATATAGATATATATATATATATATATATATATATATATATATATATATGGTTCCCATTCAGAAGCCTGAAACATCATAAGCCTGAAAATCAAAATCCTGAAACCAAAAGCCTGAAAATTCAGAATCCTGAAAACTCAAAATCCTGAAAGCCCAAAATCCTGAAAGACCAAAATCCTGAAACTCAAAATCCTGAAAACACAAATAATGCTAATATGTCACTATAAAGACACTAATATCTACCAACTGACCCTGACCCTAACCCTAACCCTAAGGTCCGTCACTAACTCACTTAAACCGCCCCTAACCCCAATATTTGTCATTATTGCATACATGCCTAACCTGCGCCCTAACCCTAACTCACTTAAACCGCCTAACCCTAAAATAAAACCAACTGCAGACACCTTACCCCCAACGCATGACCTAACACCACAGGGCTAACAATAGCAAAGCCACAATGACATCAGTATGTCTATTTTGTGTTTTCAGGATTTTGAGTTTCAGGATTTTGGTCTTTCAGGATTTTGGGCTTTCAGGATTTTGAGTTTTCAGGATTCTGAATTTTCAGGCTTTTGGTTTCAGGATTTTGATTTTCAGGCTTATGATGTTTCAGGCTTCTGAATGGGAACTATATATATATATATATATATATATATATATATATATATATATATATATATATATCAGTACCATTTAAGAACTGATGCCAATAAATGAAGTTACTTTGTCATTTCAGTCCTAGCATTTTGTTGAAGTTATGAGTTTCTAAGCAGTCATTTGGATTGGAAACATAGAAACTATTAAGTATTTAATACAATGATTACAATATGTGAACTTTTTTAATTTCTCTAAATCTTTTGGGTTTATAATACCATGACAGGAATGAACCCCATTCCTAAGTCAAAGTACAATTAAACTTCATGAAATTAGTAGTTTCACTCTTTGAGGTCAGCCCAAAGTGCTCTTCACAGCACCCACAATGTGCCCAGCAATGCCTCCTTCTGCAATTCATATGAACTTACATGTATTGGTCACATATTTAAATAGGCTTGTATACTCTTTTTAATAAGACCCATTGCTCTTACTACTATTGGAACTATCTTGGTATATTTCTTCCACATTGCTCTCATTTCTGCTTACAAATGCTAATATTTTATGACCTTGTGTCTCTCTGTACGCAGGATACTGTAGACACTGGGCGTGGCAATTTCAATGATCACTGCTACTTTTGTCTTTTTTCCCTGGACCACTATATCTGGTTTTCCAGCATCTATCTTTTGAACTGTTGGTAATGGGTGATCCCATGTGATGTAGACTTCATCATTTTCTTTGATACTTTGTGGGTCATAATTCTAGTGTTTTTCAGCCACTTCAATACCATAATGTTTGCACAATCCCCAGCACAACAGTCTCACTACATTATTATGCCTTTCGGTATACAGTCCTTCTGCCATTAGTATGTTGCAACCAGTAATGAGGTGTGCAACTGTTTCCAGTCCTGTTTAACAAAAACTAAATTTGTCTGTTTCTCCCACATGTTCAATGGACTTTGTAAACCAATGTGTACATAGCCCATAATCTTGGGCCGCCAGTATTAACCTTTCATCTCTTGATTTAAATTCACCTCTCCTTAACAATTCCTGCATTCATTCCTGATCAACATGAGGTTCTTCCAGAAGTTTTCTATACTTGCAACTATATTTATGCTTTTTCCGCATTTCTTTCCTTCTCATCTGGTCCTTCACTTTATATTCTTTCTTTTGTTTTTTTGGCATCTTCAGTTGTTGCCTGATTTTTATCTACTTCTGCTTTGATTTCCATTCCTGCTTGATGCCGATATCCTTCTGCTAGCCTAAACAGGGAAGTCATATTAGATTTATTCTCCTCATGTTTCAAAATGTTCACTACATTTGGGTCTTGTGATGTCAGCAGATATGTGTGCAGTCCCATGATTGCAGATCTATACATGTAATTAGTTTCAAGGAGGCCCATCCATCCTTCAGAAAGGGGAATGTAGAATCTTGCTATGCACTGATTTTTATAAATCATTTGGTGAGCATGAAGCATCCTTCTTGTTTTCCTATCTAATCTATCCAGCATGTTTTGGGACCAGTCAATCACTCCAAAACTGCAAGTTAGAATAGGAAGAGTAAATTGGTTTATAGCTTAGATTTTGTTCCTAGATGCCAACGCTGCTTTCAGAATTAGTCTTCTGAAGTACTCCTTACTAAGTTTTATTTGCATTTGTTTATGTTTTATTATTGATCCTTCATCAATTCCCAAATATTTATACACTCCCTCTTGCTCAAGTTCTTTTATATTACATTAATCTCCCAGACTGATGTTTTCTTGGTGCTGCAGTTTTCTTTTTATAAAGGTTGCTTTTGCACATTTATCAAGACCAAATGACATTCTTATATCACCTAAAAAAGTTTTGACAACATCCAGTTGTGATTTCAGTTCCTCATCTGATGAGCTATACAGTTTCAAATTGTCAACAAAGAGAAGATGTCTTTGTACTTTGTTGTTTTCTAGGAGTCAAATTATAGCTATGACCTAAGCTGTTAAGTTGACAGCTTAATGGATTAAGGGCAAGGCAGAATAGCAACAGTGAGAAAGAGTCACCCTGGAATATCCCCCTTTAGATTTTTTTTATCCCTGGAATAATAAGTTGTCCTTCATCATGGCTTAACTGCAAAGTGGTCTGCCACTGTTTCATGGTCATTACAATATAACTGATCAGTATAGGATGTATCTTATACATTTTTAAGCTCTCTTTTATCCATGAATGTGGGATACTATCAAATGCTTTTTGTGGTCAATCCAAGTCATACTTAAGTTCTTCCCCTTTTTATAGTTCTCCACTATGACTTTATTTAACAACAAATGATCCTTTATTCCATATGTCTTTCTTTTATTGCCCTTTTGTTCTGTTGCCATAATTGAGTTTTCTTCTAAATGACTATAAACTCGATCGGCATCATCTCCAGCATATAGTTTATATGTTGTCGGAAGGCAAGTTATTGGTATATAAATTTTAGGGCCGCTTGCAGGTTCACACTTGAGTAGGAGCATTGTTTTTCCTGTTGTTAGCCAGGCTGGTGTCTGATCAGGGTGCACATATAAATAATTCTTACTCATGGGTAAATATTTGTGCATAGATGTTAATACTTTTAACCAGAAGTTAGGTACTGCAACTGGGCTTGGGGTTTTCCAATTAGAAGCTTTCCTTAACTTTGTTTCAATCTCTCTCATTGTTACTTCATCTCATTTCATATCCTGTACCTTTAAACTTCTTATTCTTTCTTTTATTTCTTCAATCCAATTAGCATATTTGTTATGTTCCACAGGATCTTCATAGATACTTCTCCAAAATGTATCTATTTCTTCTTTTTTTGGTAGTCTTTCAATTCATTTTACTTTATTTCCCAATTCTCTATAAAATCTTTTTGGATCATCAATAAATTGCTTATTTTGTACTTTTCCTTTATATTTAATACTTAACGAACTTCATCATTTCTGATGAAGTTCGTTAAGTATTAAATCGAATGAAAGTGTTTAGAGAAATCTTGGAGTCTGGCTTTTTCCTTTGTGACTTTGCTATGATTTTTGTTGTTTACTTTGATCTTTGGGTGAGGTGGTTGTAGTCAAATTTTCTTTATATTTGTCTACGTATCTTCTAAGTTTTTCTGCATGTGCTGAGATTTTTTTATTTATTATTTGAACTTTTGAAAAGAGGAAATAATGTTATTTTAAATAGGGAATTTGAGAACAAGGTGCAATTCCATTTATGCAAAAATCGTTTACTAAGCAGATAAAACTATTATTGACTGTTTATGACTGGTTGTGATATATTTAATATTTACTAATAATTTTTCTTGATGCATTTCTTTCCATTTTGAATCATAAGATTAATTTATCTACAATGCTATAACTTTTACAATTGTTGAAGTATCATGCAGTTGAATATTAAGGAATCCTATTCAACTGTTATAACCTCTTCTGTGCCAATCAAAGGAAAATCTTGGTTTATTAGGATGCCAAAAAATTAAGTAGAGCATTATTTACCTTTTTCATCATTTTTTGGTGGAGATAGTACTAAAGATTGTAAGACAGACCCCGGGATTTACTATTATTCCCTGCAGGACTAGTTTAGTCCTGCACTGAAGTGGCCATTTAGGAACAGGATGGCAGTGCGCCATGCATATTAATGAAGGCACACTGCTTGAGCTCCTAATCTTACATGGAGCATGTAAGAGTCCAGGGGGCATGTCTGAGAGCAGAGCTCTCAGAATATACATGTCCCTGCAATGAAGAACAGCAGACAAGTCCTAAAAGAATGAGCAAGACCACTCATAGGTGTGCACATACCCCCAGCAACATCCCCCCACGTGTACAAGAGCAACAGTTGACACAAAAAATATAAAGATACTTTTTTTTATGAAACAGATTAAATTTAACCATAGGTACATGGGTTTGCCCATCGCTTAACTACGGTTAATGCAGCTTAAATGGCAGAAGAGGATAAAAAGCAAGTTATATGCAAATGAAACAGTACCGCAGTAGTGTAGTGGGCAGAGCATTTTTCCTTATGAGCAGTCATTCCTGGTATAAGTCCCACTGCAGCACATTCCATTTTCCATGTCAAATCACTTTATGGCCAATATTTTTAGTTGCATAACGTACTAACATATATTTGTGAACTGGAGTACTACATTAAATGCAGATGTGAGGTGTCAGTGTCATAATGTTGCTAAGTCCACAGATAATCCCATGTGCCCCATACAGTTACTGTACACAGGAATCAGGGATACAAATGGAAGGTAAAATGTGTAATTAATGATAACTCCATTCAGCTTACAAATCCCCAACTTCTCAAAAAGCATTAGACATTACTGTCTAAATTAGTGCAGTGGTAAGCAGGAGTATGCACTTGTAAGCAAGTGTAAGCACTATTAATCAGTAGTAAGTGGGAATAAGCATATTTAAGCACTAGTAAGTGGGTTTAAGCCCGTTTGTGTGGGGGTAAGTAATGCGCACACAGGTTAAGCAATATTAAAGCTAATTCTCTGTAAGCATATTTAACTGGAGGTTAGCATTGCTTACCCTCACAAAAACCTGAGCAAACCTGCTTATAAGTGCTTAAAAGTGCCTTAATCACTCTGTATGCAACAGCCGCAGTTCTGGCCCGAAACAAAATAAACAACCTTTGTAGGGCTTGAACCCAGGAACCTGTAGTTACAGTAGTTAAACACTAAGCCATCACAGTAGTACATAAGATTGAGGTATCACCAAACAAATCCTCATTATAGTAAAATCAAACTGAACATGTGAAAGGAATATATATACAGTCTTATGCTCTATAACCTACTACATAACATAAAAATGTGAACTGGAGTACTGCAATAAGCCCAGATGTGAGTTGTAATTGTAATAAAGTGTTAAAGTCCCCTAATAAACACAAGGACCCCATACAGTGTACATACACATGAATCATGAATACTAGAAATGTATATAACATGTAATGAATAATAAATCAATGCCAAAAATCAAATATAATGCAAATTAAATATTAAGCAACACTAAGCATTGCACAGGCCAGCTTAGTAGGTGTAAGCAATGTGTAGGTCAGCTAACTCATTTTGCCCATTGGTATACCCCTTTAAACAATGCCAACCTTAGATAAGCAGGTTTGCCCATAGCTTAGTCTTTTCAAAATGGTCCAATCATGGCAAAGTGTGGGAAATCGGCCCTATTTAAACCCAGCAGATGGGAATACATCTCATAACTGGTTGTAGCTTCCTCTTGCAGGCACCATGTCTGGAATCGGAGAGGGTGTGCTCTTTCAGGCACAGCGCTAGGGCATCCAGGAGTCCAGAGTCATGGCAGGACTTCTTGTCAAAGACCATGAGCAGAGACTGCTGCAGGGCCAGTACCAGGGTTCCCAATATAAAGCGGAAGCTTTGGACCTCATCAGTGCCGCTGGCATACCCCAAAATGGTGAGCAGGAAAGGCATCACTATGCCGACCTGAAGTGGTGAAAGAGGGATCTCTTGGATCAGTGGATACAAGAGGCTAGGAGTACAGGGGAGGTCCCAGCTGTGTGCAAGTATCACTCCACTACCTGTCTAATAATTGCCAGCTCATGTATACTATGGATAGGTATGGCTAAATATTCCTGTTATGTCCTTCACAGTGGCAAGTGAGCGGGCTGTGAAGCAGGAAGCCCATGGATGTCGCTTGGAGAGGTTGCGACGCAAGGCAGGTTAGTAATACCCTTGTATGTACTGTCATAGGAAATAAATCTAAAAGTATTAGTAAGTTAATTGCTTGTATAAAACCTGTATTGTTTAAGGCAAGTACTGCATCCACCAGAGAATATGGCACAAAGAGTTTCATATAGGTTGTATGTAAATAAAAGCATAATAGCCTGACAATGAAGGTCTAACTGCTGGACTGCATGTGTTTACTCTGGTATCATATGGTAATGTAGATTTGCATTCACTTAATAGTACTGTTGTATTAAGCACTGTTACTCACATTGTGCAATATAAATAAAATGTGTAGGAATGTCTGTATATGACTGGTGTAATCCCCAGAGGTCATTTTGTACAACTGAGAGAGACAGAGGCAGAAAACAGTGAAAAGACAGACAACAAAATCCAAATAGCACATGCAACTGAAACGTGCACTGTTGTATTTTTAGCACACACATAGCCATGGTTCAAATCCTGGGAGTGGTAGTAGTCTGCATACAGAATCATATCCCACAACTGTACAGATATGTCCAGAATGTCCAGTAAATTGGCCCATATCTGCTGCCTGTCACTATGTCCCCCTGGGAAATCAGTGGGATGATCCCAGATGTATAGGGAGCAAACAAGAAATACAACTGATTGTCACACATCTATAAGAACGCTTCTATATCACGTTATCAAAAGTTTACTTAATCGAATCAATAAAGGTCGAACTTTATTGATCGATTAAGTAAAACATCAAATAACGTAAAAAAAAAAAATTAAAAAAAAAACTAAATGGCCTAGGCAGGGGGCAAGCCCCCCTGCAACCCACTACCCAAATATACCAACTCCGAGACTGCACTACATTGAGGTAAATGGAAATCTCCCCTTATGGAGATTTCCGTTTACTTGCACAATGTTCTTCACTTTCGATATTGTCGTGCCGACAATATCAGACTCAATATTGTCAACTTACGACAACGTGAAGTAGACCCATAAAAACAAACCTGTCACTCTAGCAACTCCCCAAACTGTTATGAGAGTAATAAGCCAAGTATGTCCCATCTACACCCCCATGTTGTCAAGCTGTGACCAGAGTGTGTACGTTAACAAAGTGAGATGTATGTGCATAATACTAATTTGGAATCTTGTACTTTGTGTAGCAACATTCAGGTAGTGCTAACAAACATTGTTCCCACAGGTCCGTCAGATATGAACACTGTGCACAGAAATAAAAGATTGATACCCTGTACTGATACTGTTTACTTTGGTATTGTATGGCACTGTTATTGTTGCAGTTGCTCTGAATAATAAGGTATCACTCATCACTGTCACTCACACTGTGCTACATAATATAACTGTCTGCGAAGTCCTGTATAAGAGTGTTGTAAGTCACTAAAGGTTGAAGAGGGCAATAGTCTACATATGTCCCGGTTCACCAGCATGTGGTAAAGACATGGCCAGAGTCTGTGCAAAAAGAGATAGACAGGTGTGTGCATAACATCAACCTGGAATCTGGGAGTATGTGTAGAAACAGTTAGTTAGTGTTAACAAACAATTCCTACACAGGTATACCAGGTAAGAGGTGTATACTGCAGGTAAAACCAGTTCATGTATATAGTTGTTGACAGCCATACCACTGTCCAAACTAAGGCAACAGGGTAGTGCACTAATACTTGTAAGGTACAGATAACAGCACTGACTAGGAAAGTAATGTGAACTACAGGAATATACTAGTTGATAATTGACATCCCCCCCAACCATATCTGCAACAATAAACTAAATACCCAACTCAATTGGTACGCGATGAATTAACTGCAATGTTGGGATATATGTCCTATTGTTTGATAATTATTTAAATCTGTTTCTATGCATGTGCTATGTTGAAATACTGCAACATTGGTGGCATGGTGCCATCAATGTACTTGCATGCTGTTGTAATTACCACTGTGGTCCCATATATGCATGTGTTCTGTTTGCTATGCAACTGTTCCATATCTGGTGTTTGGGTTAATGGGAATATCTATGCATGCTGTTATACCTAATCCTGGAATGTGTTGAGTATTACTATCCCACATATGTTGATAAAACATAAACACCATAGCACATATGGGAATGCGGGTCCCAGCGGACCCACCTCTCCCACCTCAGCTGGCCGTGGCACTGGGCACCAGCATGTCTGGGGCCCAACACGAGACTTCCTTGCCCGTTGGTCCTGCACTACCTTCAGGTGGAACTGCCTCAGGGGATGGGGCTGGCTCCCCCCGGGAGCGGGTGTGGACAGGAACTTGTCACCCGTCACCAGGTCCAGGTCATGGTGCATAGCAAGCTCAACCGTGAGTTTGGAGATCTGCTACGCCAGCTCGAGGGCCATGTGTCATAACTAGAGGGTCGGTCTGGCTCTCTGACTCAGCCCCCAGCACAGCCACCTTCAGGGCTGTGAATGTGCAGTGGTGAATGCCCATGGGAGGGGACTTCAGTCCCAGTGTTTCCACTAGGGGGTGCATAGGCTTCTGATTTCCCAACACCCCTCCCCATCAAGGTGTTTACTCCCCACATGTGTCATATACCGTCCATGTATGCATCTTGTTTGTCTTGTGTGTTAACCTATCTAACCTACCTCCCCAAATATACCTACTATCCCTCCCCAATGTCCCACTCTCGCCTGAAAAAAAAAAGGGAAATCTGTTCCCCCCCAAAAAAATCTCACCCCATACATAGCTGTCCATGTCACACACATGTCCACTGGACACATCTAATCTGGTCTAATTGGCATCACAACATATTATTGCTGTCCTCACCCCTCTCTCAGGGGTTTGAGTGTCCAAATCTACCTCCAAATTCAGGGTATATGCACAGCTGTTGCTGTAGAAGAAATTGGCAGCTATGGACCTTTCCTACACCCTTCCTGTACATCCCTAGCTATTTTCCCTACTGTCTTTCCCCCTTTGTGCCCATTTTTCACCACTTTTCTATCAACCCTTTTTTCTTTTCTTTTAAAGAAATTAGCACAGGGGTAAGTGGGAGTAAGCACTTTTAAGCAGCTGTAAATGGGATTAAGCCTGTTTGCGTGGGCGTAAGCAATCCCTACACAGGTTAAGTAATTGAGAAGCTAAATCAGTATAAGAAACTGTAAGCGGAAGTTAGCAGTGTTTACCTCTGCGCAAACGCACACAACTGCTTAAAAGTGCTTTAATCACTCTGTATCCAACAGCCCTTGTTCTGCCCAGCAACAAAATAAACAGCTGTTGCAAGGCTCAAACACAAGAGCCCACACACCATAACCAAAGTGATTTGCCACTAAGCCATGTGAGACATACATACACCTGATGTTTTCACAAACATATCATCCAGCACAGTCATTCAACAGTACAGGAAATGTATTTAAACATGTAGATGTGTGTGTGTGTGTGTGTGTGTGTGTGTGTGTGTGTGTGTGTGTGTGTGTGTGTGTGTGTGTGTGTGTGTGTGTGTGTGTATATATCTATTTATATCTAAATAGATATATACATATCTATAAATGTATATATCTATGCATGTGGAAACCTGGAAAGCCTACCTTAAACACAAACAACCTGAAATATTCCTTAAGTTTAAACAACTAAGAAATCTTGCCAAAATACTAGTCATTACAGATAAAAAATCCTACTAGATCAAACTACAGGAAAACCACACAAGAAATCCCAAACAGTTCTGGAACTCCATTGACTCCCTCCTTACACCAGGTACAAAAAAAAATCCCTATCCTGACACCAGCAAATCTGACACAGAAATTGCCTCACTATTCAATTCCTTCTTCACCTCCTCTATCGCGGAACCAACCAAGACTTTCACTAACAGCAACCCTTCCCCCCCAAATCTATCTTCCTCTCCCTTTTCAGCCCCACAGATTTTCAACCTCAAACCAGTACCCACCAACCTAACAAAGAAACTGCTCTATAAGCTAAAGCCTCAATGCCCCCAATGACATCCCTTCCTCCTTCCTAAAGATAGCTTCTGACTCCATAGCATTTCCCATCAGCATCCTAATAAATAGGTCTCTACTTGAATCCTATGTACCCAAACTCTGGCATTCTGCTTTCATTCTTCCACTTCAGAAAGGAGGCAAAAATTGTAACATCTCCAATTTCCGTCCCATTGCCATCCTCTCCCTTATATCCAAAATCCTAGAAAAAATATATCCACCTACAGCTCATGATTTTCCTTACTGAACACCAACTACTCTCTCCCACCCAGCATGGCTTCCACCCTGGACACAGCACTAACACTGCCCTTCTCTCCTTCCTTTATTCTGTGAACTCTGCACATGACTCCAGTAATTTAGTGTCATCTGTTCTACTAGACCTATCCAAAGCCTTTGACACCATCTCCCACTCCCTCCTTTTAAACCACCTCTCTGACCTCACTCTGAGTCAGAAAGCTCTTTGCTGTTCTCCAGCTACCTTTCAAACAGATCCCAAGCTGTGAAGTGGGGCCAAGCTACATCTACCTTCCTTTCTACCCCTACCGGAGTACCCCAAGGTTCCATTCTTGGCCCATTACTATTCAATATCTTTATTAACAACTTTCATAAAGCCATCCTCAGCACCACAATTGTGCAATATGCTGATGATTCCACTCTGATCTGCCAAGCCCCTTATCTAACAGAGCTGCAAGCTCTAACCCAAACAGCATTTTCAACCACTGTAAATTGGATGTTCAAAAACCACCTCTCCCTAAATGCCAACAAAACCAAGATCCTGCTCTTCTCCCCCTCCAAATCCTCATCTCTTGACAAAAACTCTTTCCAAATAACCAGCCTTAACAACTCCACAATTGAAATAGTAACCTCCACTAAACTTCTTGGTGTTACAATAGATGGCCAGCTCAAATTCAATACTCATATTCAACTAAACATTGAAAAACACACATAAAACTTGGCCTACTGTATAGAAACATCCACTTTCTGTCCCCTTCCACTAGACTAACTCTTGCTTCTACTTTCCTCCTTCCATCTCTACTATATGGCACTCATCTGCTCACTAACCTATCTTCTAACCTTACCTCCAAATTGGAACAATGCTACAATAAAATCTCTAAATTTGTCACTAAATCCAAATCCTCCTCGCATCACTGCACCTCCCTTCACTCTCTAAACTGGCTTGAACTCCCAAATCATCTTAACTTTCTCCAACTCACCACAGCTCATAAACTATTGTTCCATCCTACTAACTGTCCTGCACTTTCGAATATTCTTCAACCCTATACTCCCCTCAGATCTTCTCACCAAAACCAGATCACAGTACAAAAACCAAAGTGCCCAGCAGGCCAACTTCTCTTATCCTTCACCCTTGCTAAAAATGGAATGCCCTACCCACCTCCCTAAGAACCTGCAACAACCTAACCAACTTCAAAACCCAACTTCATTCTCACATTTATCTAAATAGGATATGCAACTGTACCTTTCAACCAACACCTGTCCAATTATCCTCCCCTTTCTCTCCAGGCTAACCTCTATACCTTCCTAATCCTCCTCTAAGCCCACTTACAATTCTAAATGTAGTAGCTACTAAAGCATTTTTTTCCGCTTTTGCTTAAGCTACCCAGGCAAACCTCCTTACCTTCCTCTCCTCAACTAAAATACTAATTGCATTAAGCTTCTAAACATTTAAAGTTTTTAATGTTTTAATTTTTCTTCTTTACCTTTTCTTTGCTTTCTATACATATGGCAATCTTTTTCCCACTGAACTTAACTGAAATTGTTAATACTTTTTGCTTTGAGCCAGCTAATATTGGTATTGTAGTCTATTTTTGTACAAAACTGTTAATTGAAATGTTATCTGTGTCTGAACTCTTTTTTGTAATTAAAATTGTTGCTAATGTGGAGCTTTTCTCCCTGGGCCTCCATATATGAGTGTTTACATGTATATATGTATGTACACATATATATCCATCTATGTATGTTGATATGTATATGCGTATATATCTATAAAGATATATGGATAATTATATATACATATATGTTCACCATATGTCCAGAACATGGAGTGGAGTCCTACCTCAGCCCCAACAGTCCCAACTTCTTAGTGCAAGGGAATGTCAGGTATGTATTGCAGGTATATATGTAGACTGTTGCTACTGTAATAGGGGTTGACTTAACAGACATGTTGTGTGGGAGGTTACATCTGCTTTTAACATGTGCACCATTGGCTACTGACAGACATCCTAAGGATATCATAGTACAGTACCACTGCTAGCACAGTCATGATCCTGTGGACTACAGCAGAGATATGGCCAATAAATTTGAAGAGTCTGACACACTCTGGTCAGTCCAGAGGTATACAAAGAATCCCTTAGTGCAAGACTTGTGGACCAAGCCTGACAATGTGGATGTTAACAGCCATGTAGATGGGTATATCATGTAAATACTGGAATACATATGCCCCCATAGGTTAGGCATTCACACACTTCTGTCTGTCCTGACACATAATGACCACTGGTGGGGAGGTTACATGGCCACATACTGTCCACTAGTTAGTGACATACATCTGTACAGCATCCCACTGCTTTGTCAGAAATACATGACAGTTATGGTGACCCAGGAGCAGTACATCTGGCAAATATCTGGACATAACATCACACTGGGTAAGTACACTAAGCTGCTAAGCAAGTAACAAAGCACTGTGCAAGCTACAGGCAGACTGCCACAACATTGGCCTACATTTCTTATGGGGGAATACATATGTACCTGCAAATATAGCAAGCTCTACAGGAATGTCACAGCACAGAGTAACAGATACCAGTGTGAAAGTGCATACCCACAACCAATGTGAACACAGCCACAGCCACATATGGTACGCTAGCTTAATGTTACAGTATATGGGCTGTCTGATCAACAACAACCTCATATGTGCTACTCACACACTAAACCTACATATACTGGGCCATTATACAGTGTGGTCTGATGCCTATCTGTGGTATGGGAAATGTGTGTATGTTTGGCCCTACAAACATGTAAGCAGATAGGGTACCATACACTGTAGCAGCATGTAACATCAGATAGAACAGGACCAAGAACAATGACATCTACCACAGTCTGTACACAGGCCAAGGTACATATTTGCAATACACACACTGTCGACAATCACCATAAGTACACAGACCTCAGTACTGTACACACAACCACAGAATGCCCAGGTTATGTCCTCAAATATAACCCCTACTATACATAACATGAGTAGCAGTCTGATATCTCACTGGCTTGTTATCAGATATGATGTCAATAAATAATGGTGTACAGAACATATGCACCTCTTACTGCATGACATGTGTACGAAGGTGGACAGAGTTGTTGCTGGAGGCACAAACACAGGGCCAATATTGACATGTTGCTGTGATAACCTCATACATTTACTGTTGTAACAGGGTTTGTTGTGACATACGTCCTATGAGAGATATGAAGTCAGTAACTCTCATGTCTGTCACCATGTACTGACTGCAATCCTCACACTATGCTTCTGCAGTTCTCAGATAGGTCCTCTGTGAGTAACACAAGAAACAAAAGGCACCACACACTGCCCAGTCTGCATATGAGCCTACAGATGGGGGGTTCCTCAACAACATAGCAATGTCATGACAGGTATTAAAACATGTAGACCAGCCATATCCACACACACCCTGTTAAACCAACATTACTCTAAATGCAGAATACCAAAACTTTTCTGTAGTCATGTCAGGCACATCCCCCTTCTGTGTGTTGGCTGGTTTCCACAGTGTATGTTGTTAGAGGTAAATCCCAAATCCATCTGTGATGCTGTTTGCCAAACACCAGATCTAGATCCTGCTCACCCTGAAGGAAAAGGCCCAACATCAACATGATGTTCCCAGATATTGGAGTGTGTTTCCATGCAATTGGCTATGGGAATGTAACCACAGCTGTTCCACATGCAATCAGCTAGAGGAGGGCTGCAATTCATGCAGAGGCCATCGGCTGATAATGAGCATCACTTACAAAATACATGCTGCTGCCTAAGCAAAGCACGTGTAGTTCTCCACATCCACCAGTCAGAGAGTGAGAGAGACAGACAGAGACAAAGTAAGTCAGGGAGGGGGTGGGAGAGTAAAACCTAAGCATGTTTGTGTCACATACCTACTGGTATAGGGTTTCAAACCCCTGACTGACTATGTATTGCTATCACATGTCTATGCAGTTATTGCATGCACCACATAGCTTACATGTTGAGGAGCTGTCCAAACGTATATGTGATGGTGAGTGACATCTGCAGCAGTGATATGGTAGTGATACGGTAGGTGTAGTACACGTGCCTGCCCACATGAACAGGTGTCAGCGTCAACACAGCCACACTCTCTCAGGGACTCACACACATTGACACACTTGGCAAAGTCAGGAATACACTTCCTAACTAGTTAGTTTGCCACTATACAGTACTGTGCAGGTATCACATGCAACACAGGGGTTATCCTGAGGTTATATGGGCAAAGGGTATGTGAAGGTGTCTGACATCAGACAGCATGCTTCAGTATGCCAATGGGGGTTGTAGTGAGTGTGAATGTGGTCAAACGCATCATACACTACACACACAGACACAGGTTGCCAGTACTGACATGCATCCATGCATTGCTTCACGGTGTGTAGTGGTTGAATGTGCCAGAAGGCTATACAAGGCTAGGTGAAGGGTATACCTTGGTATCAGGCCACATGACAATGGTCTGCAGTGTGGCTCTGTGGTGTAGTGTCTGGATTGGCCCACACAGGTGGGTATTGTATTCACCATCCAGTCACCTGGGTAACTATTGTGTGTTTCCATTGCTGTGCAATGCTTGCCATGTATGTGTTCTTTAGTCCATGACATGGACGTTGTCTGGGATGTGCATACATCCCACATGCATGTACAGTGACATGTGGAACTGTACCTGGGGTGTCTGGCTCATGATGTGTACGCAGATTATCATCAGATCTGCCTCTCCTGGCCTCATGTGCTGGAAACTGGTAATGGACAGCAGGTTGACCCCGCACCTACATTGATAGCATGATACAGGTATTCCCTGGTCTCAGTGGCATCTGTCCATACAGGGCATGTGTTTAAGGCATGGTATGTCCTTTGTGAGTCACATTTGATGGCACCACAGGCGTTGCAGGCGTCCAGTGGGGAACATAGTGAAGGCACATTGTCTACATGTATGTGCCTATTGTACTGATGGATAGGGTGCCATGCCCTCTGTAGTCCACTGCAATCACACCATAGTTACTATTTGTGGGCAATATGCAGGGTACTACCAACATAGCGGTTGTTGCCTAGGCAAGTGTGTTTGTGTATCAGACATGGGTTGAAAGTGTTGTCTGTGTAATACAAGGGTTGCTAACTTTGTTCACAGGCTTTGATGTCACATGTAGGGGTATGGATTGCCACCCCAACCTCTTGGCTATTTCACATCTGTTATCCTTGTAAGGTGGACATTGTGAGATATAACAGGACCACCATATAAAAAATTTGCAAAGCTCACTCCACAATGAGTCCAATTGTTACAAACTCACAGCCACCTCCACAAAGGATACGAATGACAAACACAGACACACACAGAGACACACATACACTTGCCATGTCTGGGATTAGAACTCCTACCTAACTAGTTTAATACACTACCACATTATGCAGTTATAGGACATGCCATGGAGATTACTGGAGAACTCCTTTCCCAAAGGTGTATTTCACTGGGTATGACATCAGTAGGTTTGCCAAAGAATGTCAATGGAGGTTGTAGTGACTGTGAATGGCCTCAAAATCATTGCACCCTACAGAGACAAAGAAACACAGACACAAACATCCACACTTGCCATGTATGGGAATAGAAGCCCTACCAATGTACTATATCATGCTACAGCATTACACTGTTATAGGACGCACCGCAGAAATTATTGGGCTACTCATAGGTTCATAGGTAGTTACTGGGCTATCTGCCCGAAGGCATATATTAGCCCAGCCATGTTGTGCGGTATTCACCACCCCTTTGATTAGTTCCCTAGGCCCTTGATCTAGCAGCTAGTACCCTTGGCCCCTATCTAGTAGAGCTGTTGGTATGATCTCTGGTGTGAACTTTCTGTTACCCATCCACTCGTCAAGGTTCCTCTTGAAGAGTAATAGTGAGGGGCTCTGTCTTATGTAGAGCGGGACCTTGTTCCATAGCAAGGGAAGTCTTTGCAAAGGGAATCTATCCCTCCAGCATGTTCTATTCATTGTTGTGCTGAGGTTTATATCCCTAGAGCAAGTAACTAGAGTGGATTTGGTTTTGCTAAGATGGAGCATGTTCAACAGTTCTGGGTTGGACATGGCTCTGTATGTTAGACAGAAATCACCTCTGAGAAGGCAGTATGCAACAGAGAAAAGCCTTAGTTTTTTCAATCGTGCTGCATAGGGCAACTGTTTGAGGTCGATAATCCTCTTAGTGAGGTACCTCTGTGGTCTCTCCAGCTGCTGGAGATGCCTAGCCAGGTACATTCCAATTGGTGCATTGTACTCAATAATGGGTCTGATGAGGGAAGAGTAGAGGGGCACCACTACATCCTTAGATCTTGATGTGAACCCTTTCATGATCAGATGGGTCACACAGAAGGATTTTCTAACGACCTTGGCAACATGGTTATCAAAGGAGAGCTGACTATCTACTTGGGTCCCTAGATCCCTTATTACTACTTCAGATTTCAGGGGGTTACCTCCTATGTGGTAGTTTGCGGGTACTCTGTTTTTTCCAAAGGGGATTACTACGCATTTTTTAGCATTCAGCTTGAGACCATGGCTTTCACACTATGCATCAGTCTTGTTAAGGCCCTTCTGGAGGATATCCATGTCGGCCGGAGACTCTATTATAGCACCCAGTTTGCAGTCATCTGCAGACTTGGTCAGCCACAGCCCTTCAGTGCTTGCCTGTACTTTTGAGAAGTATATGTCAAACAGGTGGGGCACCAGGACAGAGCCCTGAGGCACACTGCTCATTACTGATCTGGATTCGGACATAGATCCTGCTACTCTTACTTTGTGGAATATGTCTGAGATCCAGTTTGTGATCCATCTTGTGACATAAGGGTTTATGCCCAGGTTGGTGAGTTTATCAATAATACCCAAATGGGGAATGGTGTCAAATGCTTTAGCAAGGTCAAGATAAGCCGTGTATACCTCCTTTCCATTATCTATAGTCTGAATAACTGTCTCAAAGAAGTCCACCAGGTTTAGGAGGCATGATCTGCCATTGATGAAGCCAAACTGTATGGGGTCAAGTGTTTGGAGGTTCCCAATCTCTCCATGTATGAGTTCCATAATGATTCGCTCCATTGCCTTACAGATCAGACTGGTCAGGCTTATTGGTCGGTAGTTCCCAGGGTCGGTTGTGGGCCCACCCCTGTGCAGCGGAACCACCGTTGCTGTGTGCCATTCTATGGGCACATATCCTGTTGAGAGGCTAAGACTGAACAGGGTATTCAGATGTGGGGTTAATTAATTTTGGAGCTCACATATGACACACCCCGGGACACCATCTGGTCCCATGGAGGCAGTGTTTTTAGCTTTAGATAGAGCCTTATTAACCAATGTATCAGTAATAAATGGAGTTACACAATCCCCTGGAATAGTAATAGGCCCTGTAGGTGGTGAGAGGGGAGAGAAATTTGCACTGAACCTGTCAGCCAAGATGTTAGCAATGTCAGTGGGGTCAGTGTATTTTGTTCCATTTTGTACTAGCTCAGAACAGACCTGAGCGTTGCCATTTAGGTTTTTGACGTAACCATAGAAGGCCTTATGGTTATCCTTGGCATCCTTGGCAACTTTCTTTTTGAAACTGGCTTTAGTTGACTTGATGAGGGCCCTCAATTTCTTACTAAAGCTGATCAGGGAAGATTTTTCTACTTGAGATTTGGCCCTTTTTTGTATAAGTCTCCTCCTTTTATTGTATAGTTTGCTTAAGGCTGGGGTCCACCAGACTGGTTTCTTCTTGCTTGAGGAAGGAGTCATGGTTTTATTTGGGATAGCACGGTCCATGCAATCCTGAAGATGTATATAAACTGCCTTGGTGTAGGATTCTGCATCCTGGATATCATTATCCTTCTGCAAGGGGATAGTGAAGTTTTCCACTTCTGACGCAAGTAGTTTGAAGTTTGCTTTGGAAAGGTTTTTTACTATGGTTTATTTGACTGGGGAGGTGGAGGGGTGAGGATGTCTAGGGTTATCAGTTTGTGGTCTGATCTGACCAGAGAGGGAGTGATAATGAATGTGGTACAATGGGCGCCCATATTTGTGATGACTAACTCCAATATGTTGTCCCCTCTAGTGGGAGAACATACCGTTGTTCAAGGGCATTTGAATTTATGAATTCTATGAACCGCTGGTCATAGGAGTTAGAACTTTGGTAGTGCACGCAGTCTATCTTAGGGTAGTTGAAATCACCCAAAATTATGGTGCTGGGTAGGACCTTTATGTTTTCCAATGCCTCAAGGAATGCTGAGTGAGCATCTTGGGACATGTTGGGCGATCTATAACAGGCTATGACTTGAAATGTAGTTTTGCCTGCTGATAGTTGTGCATGGATGATCTCTGAGGCATGGAGATGTGGGTATCCTTGATGAATATGGCTACACCTCTGCCCTTTGTACTGTGATCTGGTAACAGAGGCCGGAAGGTATGATATGAATTGTATCCTGGTAGTGCTGGGGTGCTCTCTGGAGCCTTGAAATAGGTTTCCGTCACTGCTCTCCTTTCCCAAAGGTATATTTCACAGTGAATGACATCAGCAGGCTTGCCAAAGGAGGGCATTTGAATTGTAGTGAGTGTGACTAGCCTAAAAAGCATGCCTCCTACACAGAGACACACATGCACAGTTACCATGTCTGGGATTAGAACTCCTACCTAACTAGTTTATCACACTACAGCATTATGCAGTTATGGGATGTGCCACAGATATTACTGAGCTACTCTTTTCCCAAAGGTGTATTTCTCAGTGAATAACATCAGCAGCCTTGCCAAAGTAGGGCATTTGAATTGTAGTGAGTGTGACTAACCTAAAAAGCATTGCTCCCTACACATACAGAGACACACAAACACACACTTGCCATGTCTGGGATTAGGACACCTACCTAACTAGTTTATCATACTTCAGCATTACACAGTTATAGGATGTTCCTTTTAGAAGCACACAACGCCACAAACTAGAGAAAAGAACCAGGAAGCCAGTGGACACCAAACTCGAACGATGAGAGTAAAAACACTGATTTATTAACCCAAGATAGTGGTTATTAAAATCCTTGAAGTGCGTTAAATCGCATACACTTTTCGTCACAAAGTACACTGTGACTTCTTCAGAAGGCAAACAAACAGTAACAGTCATTTTCAAATCTCTTAAATATACTGATCACTAAACGCAATTAATCAATTAACCTGCTCGTTTCAGTTTTTAAAAAGAAATACCGTAAGCTAGGCAACAAATACATATACATGAAGCAACCTTAAAACGCAAACGTCACATATTATTCCTTCTATGAAAATAAATGTCCTCAATTAGCCAGGAAGCCTGTGCAAGTTGAAGTAAATTAATAAGGATAAATTTAGACTCGTGTTAAACTATAGTATTAAAAAAATACCAAGTTTTACATACCCCTATTTTCTAAATGTTGGTAATTTTTACTCTAAAGTTTTAATAAAAATATAAATATTAGTAAATATTTATGAATAAACATCCTGATATGTCAGGTCTCTTCAAGATATAGGCATCAATAATAGTTACCTTTATCTGTATAACAAGACCTACAGCTACTGGAATCCCCTAATACACCCGACGCCACTCTCTCCCTCTTTCTCTATGGCCAAAGTAAGAAACTAACTTGTTTTTAATGTTATTCGATATTAGTTCATTAAAATACACAATACACTAATTAATTAACAACTAATGAAGTATAAATACAAATTAGTTTAAAATATTTTAAATTTATAAATTTAAACTACATATAAATATATATGTGTATTTATTTCTAAATAAATATATATGGAGTTTTTCCTAGATTATATTATAATAATATACTATATTAATACCTAATTTGATAAATTTTAAAATGTTTTTTAAAATTTTTTTGAAAATATTTTTTTAAAATTTATTTAAGGATTTATTAAAAAAGATCTAAATTAAACTCCAGTAAATGAATAAATACCTATTTATCTGGCCAAATGTTTAAGTCTCAAAATACATTTAATCGAGGTCATTTCATTTAGACCAGGGAATTGATTAGCATTAGTCCTTAGCTGCCAAATAAGTTCTTTCTCCTCAAGTTTAAGTGGTTCATAACCACCCCTGGGGTCTTCTCTATCTTGGTCAATAGCTATAAACCTAAATGTATGCCCTTGATTTTCAAGGTAATGCCTGGCTACGGCATTTTCTAACTTCCCTTTACTGATACTGTAAATATGCTCATATATTCTCTCCTGCAGTCTCCTGTCTGTTTTTCCTATGTAACATTTTAAAATTTATCAAATTAGGTATTAATATAGTATATTATTATAATATAATCTAGGAAAAACTCCATATATATTTATTTAGAAATAAATACACATATATATTTATATGTAGTTTAAATTTATAAATTTAAAATATTTTAAACTAATTTGTATTTATACTTCATCAGTTGTTAATTAATTAATGTATTGTGTATTTTAATTAACTAATATCGAATAACATTAAAAATAAGTTAGTTTCTTACTTTGGCCATAGAGAAAGAGGGAGAGAGTGGCATCAGGTGTATTAGGGGATTCCAGTAGCTGTAGGTCTTGTTATACAGATAAAGGTAACTATTATTGATGCCTATATCTTGAAGAGACCTGACATATCAGGATGTTTGCGATACGCACATATTCATAAATATTAACAAATATTTATATTTTTATTAAAAACTTTAGAGTAAAAAATTACCACCATTTACGTAAAAATAGGGGTATGTAAAACTTGGTATTTTTTTAATACTATAGTTTAACACGAGTCTAAATTTATCCTTATTAATTTACTTCAACTTGCACAGGCTTCCTGGCTAATTGAGGACATTTATTTTCATAGAAGGAATAATATGTGACGTAAGGTTGCTTCATGTATATGTATTTGTTGCCTAGCTTACGGTTTTTTTTAAAAACTGAAGCGAGCAGGTTAATTGATTAATTAGTTTAGTGATCAGTATATTTAAAATTTGAAAATGACTGTTACTGTTTGTTTGCCTTCTGAAGAAGTCACAGTGTACAAAGTGTATGCGATTTAACGCACTTCAAGGATTTTAATAACCACTATCTTGGGTTAATAAATCAGTGTTTTTACTCTCATCGTTGGAGTTTGGTGTTCACAGTTATAGGATGTGCCACGGAGATTACTGGCTACACCTTTCCCAAAGGTGTATTTCATGGTGAATGACATCAGCAGCCTTGCCAAAGTAGGACATTGGAATTGTAATGAGTGTGACTAGCCTAAAAAGCATTGCTCCCTACACAGACAGAGGCACACACACACAAACCATTGCCATGTCTGGGATTAGAACTCCTACCTAACTAGCTTATCACACTACAGCATGACACAGTTATAGGACGATCCATGGAGATTACTGGGCTAAACCTTTCCCAAAGGTGTACTTCACAGTGAATGACATCAGCAGGTTTGCCAAAGTAGGGCATTTGAATTGTAATAAGTGTGACTAGCCTAAAAAGCATTGCTCCCTACACATACAGAGACACACACACACACACACACACACACACACACACACACACACACACACACACACACACACACACACACACTCACACACACAAAGTTGCTATGTCTGGGATTAGATCTCCTACCTAGCTAGTTTATCACACTATAACATTACACAGTTATAGGACACACCACAGGGATTACTGGGCTACTCCTTTCCCAAAGATGTATTTCAAAGTGGATGACATCAGCAGGCATGTAATAGTAGGGCTATGGGGAGGGCAGTGTGTGTGCATGGGCCATAACCCATTCATCCAGAGGTAGACAACCCATACGCAGTCACACACAGGGTTATATTCCACAGGTACCTGGATAAAACTGCTAGATGAGTACTGCCTTGTACAGTCATGTTGCTCAGCTAGCACTTGCACCACAGAGTCTGTAATGCTGAGGGATACCAGTGGCTAATTTCTACAGTGAGTGACATTTACACATCATGTTGTTGTAGCCATTTGGCTGTGTGCTGGGTGGGATACGCCTCATGATGGAAGGCTGTTTGTCACTGTCACACTCTTCCACACATCTATGTATGTCTACTTTCGGCATATTATAGTGTGTTGTCCTTGGATATATGTCTGTATTTCTATCCAATGTGTGTGCAAAGCATGACTGGTGTATACTGTGGAGTGTATGCACTAACATCTGCAACTGTCAGATATGTATGGTCCACTGTTGTTGGCAGACATGGGCTTCATTTGTTTAAGTGTGTGAGCATGCCCAGTATGACCTTTCAGTATGTTGTTGTTTGACACTGCCTTCATTTCTCTAAGTGTGTGAGCATGCCCAGTATGCCCTTCTGTATTGAATAAGTGGATCCATTCCACGTAGTTTGTACTCCAGTGCAGACCTTTGTGTTCTACACCTACAGGTAGCAAACTGTTTCTGCAGGATATCTGTAAATCAGTTGGCAATATAGGGTCAAACTGTACAAGGGATAATATGTAGTGTGTGTTATTGTGTCTGTGCTGCTTCTGCTACATGGTACTGGTGTTAGCAGATATATTCAGATGTGTACTGTTATACACTGTGATGTTTTATGTCCTCAAGTACTATCAGGTGGACATTCTTACTCCCAGTGATGTCCTGGGGAACACAGGGTGAATGCAGCTGTGTCCAGTATTGTTTTCAAACACGTACATATTCTTGGAAAGTTATGCCATTCTGGAGGGGGAGCTGCAGACACTTGCTGCTGGGTCTGTGCATCCAGTTCAGCACCTTGGTACAGTGCTGGCAGAGGATCCCATACTTGTACATCCGACATGACAGTATGGCCTTATCTTGCTGTGGAAATACCTCACAGCTGTACAGATTCACACAGGTTACCTAAAGGAAGGGGTCATAAGTCAGGACATTACCCCTTTTGTGGTGTACAGGCAGGTTTGTAGCCACCCATTTTTGTGTTTGCAGCCAGGGATAGTATGTGCACACAGCTGTGTGTCGGACCTTGCACATTCCATGCTGCCCATGCCCACACCCCCCTCTATTATTCTATCCTCTTCCATACATTACGCATACATTCTCTGATACTTTCCTATAGTTATCACCTCATCACAGCTGTGTTTTCATGTTGGTCCACAGTTCATGCAGTGGGACATGGTGGACATATTATTATGGTTTGTCCACATGGCCTTGCATATGGCTTATGTGGAGTGTGTTATGTTGTTATTTGGGTGTCCTTGACATAACATACATTGGCAGTACGGGTGAGACACAGGCCTTTAGCAGAGTCAGTCCTACAGTCCCAGACTGCCATACAGTATATTCTCCTGAGATGACAGCATAGGTGTGCTAGGTATTCATGCCAAACTTTCTATCAGCATTGATCAGGTGGTGTGGATGCTGGCAGGGTGCTACTTACAGCTAGGGACACACCTGCACTGCATGTTGGTTTCTTTTGCTATTGCCATACACAGGTGGGGGTCATATTGTACCCATTACCAACAGCAGGGATATGACCCGAGAGGTACCTGTGGATGGTGTTTGGGTAAGCTGGGTGCATGTGTGCTATGGACACTACTTGCATCTGACTCAAAGATATGCATGGGGCATTCCAGTTATGCTGGCTTGTTCGGGGACATCAGCCATTTCCCCAATACATCAGTCCTATCACCTTTGTGATCTGCAAGTGTTCGGCCAGATGACATCGGTATTCTCTACTAGAAGCCCAGATAATGTGATGCATACCTGTATGTACAATTCCAAGGGTGTGTCCATTTCACAGTTACACATTATATACTGTATGTCTGGGGTACTTTCCCTGTGTACTGTTTGTATATCTAGCCGAATAGTCATGCCATGTACATCTTTCATTTGGTGACACATATTACCACCATACATTTACAATGGCTTACTGCTAGCATGTGTGATACTGGGGGGAATTGTCTTTGCACTGCAGTTGTGAGGACTTGGCCCTGTCATTGGCAGTAGTGGGTAATGGCCACCAGGTCAAACCTCAACATGCATACATACTGACCACTCTCACACAATATGAAACACACACCAACCTAACACACACATATACCTGCATATTGTACAAATGCTGCAATCTATCTTGCTACCTGGGCCACCTCTGGTCATCTGTGCTCCACTGGTGTAATACCTGCACATGCATGTTACTACATGTCTACATTACATTGGAGGGGGCACACCTGACTGTTACTACTTGTCTACATCAGATTGGGGGGGGGCACACCAGACTGTTACTACATTTCTATACAGGATTGGAGGGGTCAAACCTGACTATTATTACATGTCTACACAGGACTGGGGGGGTGGGCACACCTGATTGTTTCTACATTTTACATAGGATTGGGGGGGCACACTTGTACAGATTTGCTATGACTGTACTGGTATGTCAGGTACTCCATTTCATTCTGTATTCTAACCTATCATGCTGACTAGAGGCATATCAGTGTACTACAGGTGAACCTTCCTGACTGGCATGTGTGTGTCATATGGACACAAATGTGGCCCAGCACATTTCCTGCAGTGGGTTTTGTCACCATGTGTAGTACTGGCTACTATGGTGACACCAGTATTTGTTACAGATCTTATTCTGCCACTATAGGTGTCTACTATCTGCTGGCATCCCATTCAGGCACCTGATTCCCTTGCATGCTCACATCCATACTACAGATACATGTAACAACACATTCTACTCAATTCGGCAATTGGTAAGGAGAATGACTTACCTTGTGAGTGTGCCAGTATTGAGGATGATGCTGGAGGGCTGCCTATGTCGGATGCGCATAGTACACTCCATATACATGGTTGAGCACAGGTTGTGTCATGTTTGGCATCCTTTTTACTGTATGTATGAGTCAGAGAGAGAGGTGTCATTCCCTGGGTCCCTCCTGTGTCAGTGTATGTGTTATGCATTGCCTCTTTTCCAAGACCAGGGCATACTGGGCATGCCTCCTTCTGCCTACTGGGGCAGGCTCAGGTTGTTCCTCCTCTGAGTAACTCTGTGCCTGTGCAGGCTTTGGCAATGGTGGGGGCTGTGTGGCCCTGCCCCGTGCTGTTCCTGCTGCAGCTGTTTCTGCAGGATCATAATGTGTAGCATGGCACATACGATAACAATTTGAGTACATGTAGCTGGGGAGTACTGTAAGGCTCCACTGGATGTGTCCACGTACCACAACTGTGAGTTGAGCATCCCAAACACACACTCTATTACAACTCTGGTCTGTGCGTGTGCCTCATTATGAAGTTCTTATTCGGGTGTATGTGCATTTCTGATGGGTGTCATCAGCCACTGCTCCAGTACGTAACCAGAATCCCCCACTAGGTGACCATAAGGGATGTCCCCACTGGCAAATCTCTGGTACATCTGTGCCAGATGACAGATGTGGGAATTGCGATAGCTTCTAGGTCAGCCAGCACACACATTCATTATAATGCCCTTGGCATCACACACGACCTGGCAGTTGATGGAGGGGAAGCCCTTGCGGTTGATGTAGACCCTACCCCGCTCACCAGGTGGTGCTTTGATGCATATGTGCATGCAGTAGTACCCACTACCTTAGGGTATTCTGCTATTTGGTGGAAGACAGACGCATATTGCTGGCCAATGCCTCACGGGTGTTGGGGAAATATACGTGCTCACCGGCATGTGCTGACATGGCATCTAGGAACTAGTGGAGTACCCTGCATGCTGATGCCTGTGAGATCCCCATGATATCCCCAGTTGGCCTTTGGAAGGTACCTGTAGCTAGTATTCTTAGGCCTACCCATACCTTGGTATTCACTGGGATGGGTTCCCCTCTGTTAGTTCTGTGAGTGAGGTGTGGCTGGCACAGCTCAACAATTTGTGTAGGAGGTCCCTGTCCACCCTATAGTGCTCCACTATCTCCAGCTCATGTAGCCCCTGGTAGGTTACCCTGGGTCTGGACACTCTTCTCCATCTCCTCACTGTGGGTTGGTCAACAGCATTCTCATCCTCACCACCCTCACCCTCTTCCACATGTTGTTGTATGATAGCTATTGCAGCCCCTATCATTTTGTTGTTTTTGTTTGTTAAAATTCACCTGCTTGTGAAAGGTATTTGCATAGTTTATAGTAGTACTGTGGGCTGGGCTGGTCTGCTGCCTGTGTAACTGGCTGATTTTGATACATTTCACCTGGCAGCTATGCTATTTCTCCTAGATTACTTTCCTACTGTTGTTTTCCATTCCCATTGCCTTCCTGTTTAAGCCCAGGGGTGCACTGCACAAACACAATGTTCGAATGTGCACAGAGCTGCTATTTCCTGGTTTACTTGTTTTCCCCTTTAAAACCTGGTGCACACCATGCACACCCGCTTAGGCAATGTACAGAGTGCTAGACAGCCTCAGACACACCCCCTTGCTTAACTCTGCTAAGCTAAGGGCAAACCCAAGCCACAGACCTCCAGTCTGTTTACAGTATGCCTGACACCCCCCCCCCCCCTCATGATGTCAGCTAACTCCTAGGCTAGCACCAAGCTATTCCTCATCTTACACTGCTGGGTGCTGACTAGCATGCAAGGGAAATCTGGGATTCAGTATCATTCCCCTCATTTGCATAGGAGTGCCTGCTGATGCATAGTTACAGGTCCCACACTGAGCCTCCCCCCTTAGCAACCACTATTCACTGCCCATGTTGTCTTCTGCCTGCCACTGAGTATAATGGCAAACTAATGATTTTGGTTAAAATGCCTATTTTAGGGATTTTTATTTATTTTTCACCTGATCCCGTTTGCATGCCACTGCTCTGCACTTAAAACAGCTGAGATCAGCTAAAAAAAAAAGTTAATTTTTTTATTTTTGCAACTGTCTTCCATGTCAATGGCCATATATTTGGCCATTGACATGCTTTCTACATAATATCCACCCTTTATTTGGAGCTGTCATGGTTCCATTTTGCAGTTTGCAGAAATGTACTCGGTTACTGGCCAAGTACATTTCTGTAGATTACACTAGTCCTGCACGGCCAGCTTCCAGCTTCCTGGATCACAAATTCATCTCATTTGCATGGATTTTACCTGCAAATGGGGTAATTTGCATACAGGGGCTGAGTCCGTGCAGGACTAGTGCAGGACCGCTTGTGCATGTCCCTACAGCTTATTCCTTGATCGCACATCAGACATATCGCCTGCTGGAGCTCCTGCACTAGTCCTGTACACTGTACAGGGCTTGCTGAATCTGGGAGAGACACTATTTTAGGGAGACTTACCATCTTAATAAGTATTAATTGTTCTTCCATGGTAAAGAAGAATTTCCTCTAATTTGTGACAAAACTTAAAATTTTATCAAAAACTTTTGAAAATCTGTTTGTATCATTTCTTTACTATTAGACATAATGGTTATACCAAAGTATTTCATTTGATTTCTATTCCAATTTAAGTTAGAATATTTTTGCATGAATTATTTATTTTAATTAATTAATATTGCACTTGTTTTATTATGATTAAATCTTAAGTTTGAGATTTCTTCAAACTGACACATAGAACTAATGATATATTCTAATGATGTTATTATATTTCTTATTCTCAGTAAAATATCATCAGCAAACAGTTGAATTTTAGCTCAAAATCTTCCTTTATTTTGATACCATTAATATTCTTATTGGATCTAATACTATTAGCAAAGACCTCCCTAGCTAATGCAAAAAGTAAAGGTGATAATAGATAGCCTTCTTTTGTACCTTTATGTAATTTAAAGGAATTAAAAAAAAAGAAGATATTTTAACATAAGCACAAGAGTTATTGTATAACTTAAAAATTAATGCAATTAGTTCAGGTGAGAAATTATAAACAGGTACGACCAATTAACTGAGTCAAACACCTTATTTAAATTGAGACTAAAGAAAGAAAGTACTTTTTTATTTTTATTTGCATACTCTATTAATGTATGAATTCTTATTATATTATCCTGTAGTCGTCTATTTAAAATAAACCCAGTTTGATTATTGTTAATTAGTTTAGGTATAAGTAGATTAATTGTGTTAGCCCAAATCGACTTAAACATCTTATAGTCCACATTTAAATGTGAAATGGGTCTGCATGATGAACACTTTGTAGGATCATTAACTTGTTTTAAAATAGGTAATATAAGGGAATATTTCCATGATGGAGGGACTTCAGCAGCTATTTTTGCATCTCTATAGTCCTTATCTAATATTTTAAATGCATCATCCAATGATATTTTATATAGTTCTCATATAAGACGATCTAAGCCCGGCACCTTAGCATAGTTTAAGTTTTTTATTTTATCTTTTAATTCTGTAAAAGTGAATAGTCTACCCTTTTTTTTTACTTGTTCACTTGTTATTTTTTTATTTATATTTTTCCTTAGAAAAGTTTCAACTATATTATCATTATCTAGGTTATTTGTATTATTATTTATATTTTCATACATTTTTAAAGCCCTCAGGAATATTTTGATCTTTCTTTTTTATTATTTAGATGTGTTATAATTTCTTTAATATGATTTAATTTATTCATTTTCTTTGATCCAAGAACAAGTTTATATAAGCTTAAAGGGTTTAGTGAAGATGCCTGAAATTTAAGTTTTTCCAGGTTTATTGAAACTTTTTGCTTTAGTAGTTTTTATGTTCAGACTGACTGATAATGGCACTTGGTTTTAGATTTAACTTCAGTGTGTCTATTTATGCCTGTAGCGTATTCAATTATTTGTCCCAATCTCTTGTTTTGCTAATATACCAGCTCATAACTCTTCCATTTAAGTCAGCCTTTAATGAATCCCACAGGACAATGTCAGATACTTCACCATTCATATTTATTTCTAGAAAATTGTTGATATCTTTAATATACCAACACTTGAATCCTTTTATTTTAATAATGTACATTGGTAATCTCCTGTGATGTATTAAATTACCAGTTTTTAAAATAATATTAAATTATTAGATTATATATGGTCCGATGGGATGGAACTGTAGCTAGTAGCTCTTTCTCTGATATGACATATTGTTGTTTTGCGACAAAACATTTATCAATATTTGTTTGTGTTTCATATCTATATATATAAATGGTTAATGAAGTTGTTTTTTTTTTTTTCTTTTATATGTATCCTTATTCTTTATTTTTTACAACTTCTTAAGTGTTTTATTGATTTGTGATGAAGATGTATTCTCATCATATGGAGTCTTTGTCTTCTAAAAAAAAAAAAAAAAATTAAAATCACCAGCCATTTTGACTCACATTTCATATGTATAGACTATAGTGTCTAAATAATTATTTTGCATCTTTATCTCCAACCACTGGGATCAATAAGGAGTTCACCAATGTATATAATTTACATTTCCACTCAATTATAACAATGCTTAACATACCATTTTTATCATAGGTATCTATTTTTATAAACACACATTTCTGGTATCTCTTCTTTTTTTTTTTCAACTAAAACCAAATAATTCTTTAATGAAAGTTTAATTGAAAGTTTATTTACATCTTATTAAGTATTAAGTAAATTTGATACTATAGAAGCTTAATGTAGTTGATGTATTTGCCTGTTCTCCCTCTCATTTACTGGATTATTCAATCCGAAAATAATAATAGTAAAAAATATGCATTTAAATTCAAATCAAAGACAGAGACAGAGACAGACAAGAGAAAAAAAAACACAAGTATAATAAACAGTTGTATATAATAATATGATATATATAATAATATGGAAAAATCTTTATGGACACAAAAAAAATGAAACAAAAAAAATTAAAAAAAAATTAAAAAAATGGAATAAAATATTTCAAATAATATATAAAATAGTTTAATTTGAAAAAAAAAAACTCTCTATACTCTCAACAACTCTTAGTTCATGCTTCACAACACTTAGTTCATACTTCTATTCATATTTAATGCGTCTCATATTTTTAGTTTGCATCATCTTAAATTGTCAGTGAGTTATTAATTATAAATCAGAAGAAGTTAAACAGGTTGAAAGATATTATAATATAAGATCTCTAAGCTGAATATCTCTACAATCATGCAGTGTACCCCCATTTTTTATATTTTATTAATTTATAGGTCAGATGATTTTATATATATTTTTTTAATTTTATTTACTATGTATAAAGTTGTTCTTAGGATCATAAGTTCATAAATTAGCACCAGGCTAACAGTCTTTGTGGGCCATTCCAACCTCAACTAATTGCTTCATATGAGAATGAAACACCAAACCTTTATAAACTAAAAGAAAAATCTGCCCCCACCCTCTCACCCTCTCCTTTTTTAACTATATATATATTTACTTATTCTATTTACTTATTCTGTTCTGTTTCTGTCTTGTTGTGTACTATTACTATATCCCCTATTATTTTATTTATAATATATTCCCAGTGTAGGGTATCATATAATTAAAAAATTATTCTATTTAAATGATTTTTTTTTTATTTTATTGCTACTGTTTTAATGCTACCTACTTTTCCTTTAAATGTTATGTTAAATAGTATCTGAACAAAAGTAAAATGAAAAAAATCTGAAAAATCTTTCTTTTTACAATTCATAATAAATTTAATTTGTTTAATAATATTAAGTAAAAGAAAGAGAAAAAGAGACAATAACAGAGAAATTTTATCCTAATTTTTTTTTTTCCTAAGTGTCAGTATATAAACTATCCTTTGTAATCTATTTGCATGACTTCCTATTTCAGTATTTCTTTCATAACTATAAGTATGATTTTGTTTTATAGTAAAGCCTGCTTATTGCTCATTATATCTTTATGTTCATTATTATCTATATTATTATTATTGGGATTAGGAGGGGATAGAAGTAATGTGGACAGTTCTTAGAATTAGAACTAGAACTCATCACATCTCCAAAGTGCTCATGCTCATGACTCTGCTTCTCATGGTCCTGCAAACACCAAATGAACAGTTTATCAGCTAAACAAGAACAAAGACAACAGACATTAACTAGTAAGCCAAGAACCCTATACCCCTCTACCAAATCCCTCAAACACCTTCACAAAACCTAACAAAAACCCCCATGTTTGGTGTGTTCCTTTTGCCGCCTTGTTTTACATGTTTTTTTTTTTTTTTCCTTTGTTTCTTTTATCCTTTAAGTTATCCTTTAAAGAGTTTAACAGGTTATTTCCTTAATTTATCCTCCCTCCTTTCCATTTTCCTCCCCTATTCCATTTGTCCTCTGTAAGCAACACAACAATAAAGCATTTACAATTTTTATTACTGCTACTTGTAACAGAAACTTCAACTTCTCATACTTTCACTTACAAAAAGAGAAATAAGACGCTCATGTTTGAATAAAGCTTGCTGGAGTAAGCCCAATTACAACACACATCATCATCAGTACTTTTTTTTTTTTTTTTTTTTTTAATCAGTCCCTCCCCAAAGTGACATCACACAACAGCCTATTATTCTAAAAAAAAAATAATTCTGTGACCACCACCCATTGTGATGGCTCCCCGTCCTTTCAGCCCCTCTGAAGGTGCTGTTCATTTGTTAGTAGTAGATGTGTAAAACATTGTATGTTTTGTAAATTTGGAAATTTTATGCATACTTGTACATTCTTGCATGAATGATGCATGGGGTGTGTATCGCATACTTCCCTTCCCTATTTGCACCAGATATTGCTAGAGTAGCTTGCAGTCAGATAAAAACATTAAAATTACACTGGTATCACATGAGAGTAGCTCTAAGCAAGCACCATGTGAAACCTGAACAAGCACCTAGAATTATTCAGTGCAGCTTCCACACCTTGAGTCTGAAAATGAATTCACATACTCACATGAACAGGAGTAGCTGCATATTGATGACTAAAGGTGTATGGGCATGTCGGGTGGTTACTACACTGCAAAACTGGTATGTAATGGTGGAGATATTTGGAAGGCATGAGCAAACACACCAGTATATTAAAGTCATAGCACCAATTGAACTGGAGGCTGGCAAATAGATTTAGTAACAGATTTTGTCCATGCACAAATATTTCAACAGTGATTTTTTGCAGTGGCATCCATTATCTGATTCAAGGTAAGTTAACCTTGATGTACTTTATTTAAAAAAAAAATCAATAAAACATTTACTTTGTTATAAGTGACTTCTGGACACAAGAAAAAGGAAGGGGGAAATATAGCAATGTGGTTTGTATGTACAAAGACAAATCCACGGACACTGCAAAAGGTTTTTTTGCAAACCAACCAGTGGAGTAAAAACGTATGAAGGCAAACACTGTATACCAACACACTTTGCACATGTAAATCTCAATTTTTACAAGGTGGAAGTATGAAGTGATACCTTAACACTTAAATTAATAAAGATCTAAACTGGTTAATAGTATAAATGTTTTATTCTTTAGCTCCTTGGTGCAAGACCTTACTGGATGTGATTGCAGTCAAGTAAGGCCATGGCTATAGTGCAGCAAAAAAATGCCCCCTCTAACAAAGGAAATGCTAGAGCAAAGATTAAATTACATGAGTCAAGCACCCTGCTGAGATCTGCCAAACAATGGAATTACCAGGTCAAATTACCCTCAGGACTTTGACAGCTAGGGAAGCTAAATGCTATGGAGGAGGGGAGAAGTAAACGGACTGGAATTCATTGTCTCGCAAATTAGTGCCATTTAAACTAAATTAGAAAAAAGGCAGCAGTAAACAGCACTTTGAGTGTGTTCTGTGGTATTTGCACTGTTTCTGTTTTAAGTAATCATCTAGCAGCAGGGAATGTTACTTACACTGTTATATTTTACTCAGTACTTTGTACACATGCAACATCTATGAAATGACAGGAACTTTAGGCAAACGGAGGCCTGCATGATGTAACATTTTTGAGCCAAACAATGATTTCTGGGATACTGGATGGCAACCTGATTTATCCAAACCACGTCAATATGCCAGCCTCCGGGTGGTCAGAGTCTGGAATTACATATAAAAATATTTAAAATCCTGTAAATTTATTATTAATTAATTTATTTATTTATTTGCAGTTGTTTAACCAGGATAGTCCATTGGGCCTGAAGAACCCATTTTCAATGGAGTCCTGGGGAGAAAAGCTCCTCATACAGATTACAGAAAGGTTAATATACTAACATAGATTACATGAAGATTACAGAGGTAAACAAACTAAGATTAATATACACACATAGAACGAATGAAGATTACAGAGGTAAAACAGACTGATCAAAAGTATTTCAATCAAAGTTAATAATTTTTTTTTTCTAGTAAGGAGTTGTATAATAGAAGCAAGCAAGAATTTGTTACTTGGGATTTGAGAGAAGGCAGGGAAAGAGTGTTGAAGTAAAGTGTAAGTTATGAGGGATGGGAGCAGGAGCATTCCCATGTGGAAGTTAGATGAGAGTGGAGTGATTTTTTAAAGGATGGGAGGCTAGTAATGGTACGAATGGAGGGGGAAGGGAGTTCCATAGGCGTGCTAGAGAGTGTGAGAGGAGGTATTGTCCTGGGGGTGGAGGGTCTGTAAACTTCTATAAGGTTTTGATTGTTGGATCTGAGAAGTCTTTGTGTGTGGTGCATTTTAAAGGTAGTGGAGAGGGAGGGACAGAGGGGTGGCTGGAAAATGAGTTTATGAGCATAGTTGAGCTGAGTGTAGGAGAGGTAGTTGGGAAGCTCAAGCCAGTATAGTTTGTGGAGAGATTCACAGTGATGGGTTGATGATTTGTTGCTAGTGGCAAATCTGGCTATTTTATTGTAACAAGAGGACAGTTTGGTTTTCAGAGATAATTGTAGGTTTGTTAGAAAAGGGGCTCCATAGAGAAGGGAGGGTTAGAGAAATGTAGTAGAGAGAGTAAGTTTAGTAGTTGAGGTGAGGAATCGATTGTGTTGGTAGATCATGCCAAGTTTTTGGTGTTTTTTTTTTATGTTTAGTAGTAGATGGGAGTTAAATTTGAGCCTGTCATCTATTTGAACTCCTAGTAGTTTGGTTTCAGATGCCAGCTCAAGAGGTGTTGTATTTTGGCTGGTAATGGAGAATAAATTTCGATCAAAATTCTTAGTTTTAGAGGAGGTAAAAATCATACGTTTAGTTTTAGCAGCATTGAGTGCTAGATGGTTGTCTTTCATCCATTGTTCTGTGGTAGAGAAGGCATCTTGAGTTAGTTTTAAAAGAGTTGGTATGGATGGGGCAGCACAGATGATTGTGGAATCATCTGCATATTGGATAACATTAGCAAGAGGGACAAAGTGGTAAAAGTCATTAATGAAAATGTTGAAGAGGAGGGGGCCCAGTATGGAACCTTGTGGGACACCTGTGGGGGAGATGAGGAAAGAGGAGGTGGCCTTTTTCCATTTGACAGCTTGTTGCCTATTGGAGAGATAGCTTGTAAACCATTTGAGGGAAGAGGGGGAGAGGTTTAGCTTAGCTAGTTTAGTAAGAAGTAGGTTATGAGAGATAGTGTCGAAGGCCTTAGATAGATCGAGAAGGATGGTAGATACAGTGAAGCCAGAATCTCTAGCTTTATTCACAGTTTCAAGGAAGGAAAGGAGGGAAGTCATAGTGCTATGATGGGGTCTGAATCTGTGTTGGGTAGGAGTTAATAGGTTGTTGTCTAAGAGATGGGGGAGGAGCTGAAGGTGGATACATTTCTCTAGGACTTTAGAAATGGGAGAGAGGATGGCGATGGGACAGAAATTGGAAATATTAGTATTATTTCCTCCTTTGTGCAGGGGAATGATGTAAGCTTTTTTTCCAGATTTCAGGAACAAGACCTTCCTGGATAGAGTGGTTGATTAGGATACTGATATGGAGGGCAATGGCTTCAGCAGCTATGCTGAGGAAGTATGAGGGGATGCTATCAGGGGCATTGGTGCATGGTTTTAGTTTCTGCAGGAGTTTTCTTATAGTAGAAGTAGGAATAGGTTTAATGAAAAATGGTGGGGGTTGAGAGGGTGAGGAATGAGAGAAAGAAGTTGGAAGGGGAGATGGGTGAGGAGAAGTGGAGGTAGGAGGTGGATTGTTATTTGAAAAAGAAGAGGTAAGTTTGGAAATAGAGTCAATAAAGAAAGAATTGAATTGGGTAGCAAGATCAGAGTCTTGTACATTTGGGGAGGGGTTAGGGTTTTCTGTAGCACCAGGTTTTAAGAGGGTAGTTATACCTCTCCAGAACTTTTGTAGGTTGGTTTTATGGTTGCTTTGAAGTTGGATGAAGTAGTTTCGACGGTCTGCTGAGATAAGCTTTTTAACTGAGTTACGAAGAGTTTTGTATTCATTGAGGTTAGATGTAGATTTGTTCCTCTGGTATTGTGTCCAGGCTTTATCTCTAAGTCGCATGGTGGCTAGTGTACTTTTTGTTAACCAGGGAGTGGCTTTCCTTTTCATTCTTTTGGTTATTAAGGGAGCGTGATTATTTAGGAGATGTAGGAAGGTAGTATTAAAGTGAGTTATTGCATTTGCAAGTGGTAGAGTTTTTGGAGGGTACCAGTTAAGTGATTTAAGGGTGTCAGTGAAAGCTTCTGGGTTAAAGTTTCTATGACATTGGGTGGTTAAGTAAGTATGAGTAGCTAGTAAGGGAGAAGAGAAACGTCTAGCGAAGATGGGAAGGTGGTCACTGAGGGAGTCAGGGAGGGTTCCACTGTCAGGATAGTTGTGGGGGTGGGAGACTAGAATCCAATCTAAAATGTTGCCACTAGTGAAGTCTTTGGATGGCCTAGTTATGGAGTTGATGAGTTGAGAGTAGTTGTATAGGTTGATGTTGAGGGGGTGAGTAGGGGACTGAATGGAAGACCAATTAATATTAGTGTCTCCCATGATTATAGTTTCATTACAGATGTTAGTTGATAGCCAGGAGAGGATTTCTTCGAGTATTGGGACATTGTCTCCAGGGGGAATGTAAAGAGAGGCAATGTATATAGATTTATGTTTGTTTAGCTGAAGATGAGCTAGTATTAATTCTGCATTAGTGAACTTTGGAATGACTTTATTGTAGGGAGTTATAGATAGGGAGGAAGAGCAGATTAGAGCCACTCCACCACCTTTTTTATGGGTTCTGTCTGTTCTGATGATAGAGTAATTGGGTGGTAATATCTCTTCAGTTTTTACATGTGGTTTTAGCCAGGTTTCAGATATAGCTAGGATGTCTGGTTTGTTATGAAGTAGCCAGGCATGGAGATTTGGAATTTTGTTAGCTAAACTTTGTGCATTAAGAGACGCAAGTAGGATGGATTTAGTTATTGAGGAGGAGGGGGCTGGGCCTGGGTTAGGGTGTATATCACCAGATAAAAGTATGGAAGTTAGAAGTTGAGTTAAGTAGTGGAGGTATTTGGATTGTTTTGATTGAGAGGTATAAATTGATAGAGTAGTGGGAGGTATGGAGGGTAGAGTAGTTAATGAGGTTTTAAGAGGGGGGAATAGTTTGAAATGAAAACATAGGTTGTTGCTGAATGGATATAGTTCAGGGGAGATTGAGTTGAAGAAGTTGGATTGTGAAGTATGGAGAGGGCAGGTTGTTTGTGAGAGTGGTGAGTGGGTGATGGGATAAGGTTGGGTAAGATAGTAGATGTAGGTAAGGTTCAGGAGGAGTAGTAGTTGAATTGGGAAGGATGAGTATTTTTTAAGCATGTTAGGGTATTGATAAGCAATGTAGTGGTGTTGAGTAAGGAGGAGTGAGGGATGTGAAGTAAGGGTTGTATGAAAGTGGGAGGAGATAGGAAGAGGAAGGGGTGGAGTTTCGATGTTGGAGAGGAAGTAGGAGTGGTTAGATGGGTATAAATGTAGATGCAGTGGGGGTGGGTGGGAATTGGGGGTAGGGTAGTGGAGTGGCGTGAGCCCGCAGGGCGAACGGAGCGGGTAGAGACAAACGGAATAGAAGTTAGAGAGGAAACCTATCAGCAATGTAGTTAGCTACAGGTTAGATAGGTAGGACCTGAGTGGAGAAGGTCTGAGATGGTACAGGAGTCTACCGTAAAGGAGAGCCAGAGGGGCAAAGTACTGAAAGGGCACAAGGTTAGTATGAAGAGGATCAGGTCAAGGACATAAGAAATTAGTTGAAATTACAGAGGGAGTGCTGTTAAAGTGTAGGATACATCATGCCATGATGTTTTAAAAATGTTTTTTGAGTCTGTGGGTGCGGTACTCCTTTAAGAGCTCAGCCTTCCTTTGTCTGCATTAGCATGAAGGCTCTGAAGGGCTTGGCACTAAGACCTACCTTTCTAGTCAGTTCAGTTCAAGCTGACTGAAAGTTTGAGCATGTGGAAAGGGCCCTGAAACTTTGGAAGGTGGCTGTTATACCCTATGCAGGATATAACCCATATAGCTAAGGCAACTGCCAAGTATAAGGAAAATCTGTATCAAGGGTAGAAGGGATAAATAAGCTGGTGAGTGACCAGGTCAAAGTTGCCTGACATAATGTACAACAAGCAGATAGACTGGACAAAAGAAACCTTATCACCTATTCATATCTGTATTTATATACTTGTTTTACTTGCAAAATATATATAGGTGTCATTTATGCTAGTCACTGCTTATGCAAATAGTTAAACTTCAGGCCTTTACTAAGTAATGGCTGACTCATGCCATTTTATTTTCAGTAGCAGTTAATTTCTCAATGTACTGAAATTTTGGACTGTGTAAACTAAGACTGAAAACAGGACTTCTAACCCTGCTTTGCTGTGTACACTTTATTGTTATCAATGCCATGTCAACTTTGGATTGATACACTACAACTCTCAGAATATAGTTAAATTAGAATAAATCTGTAATGCGTAGGACACACAGCTGTAATTAATTTGCAGAGAGTAAATGAGCCATCTGACAACAATCCACCTTTAACAGGAGATAGAAAATGAAAAGCACAACTACATTTCCTATGGGGGCATGGTAGCATCTGGAGAAAATGTGGATATTTTTAAAGCAGAAATGCAGAAATTGAAGATTATATGTCTAAAATAAAAATCTGCAGCTTCCAAAATTACACTGAATTACTATGATTACTGGTTTCAAGGCTGATTTGCATGAAATAATTATTTTGCAGTTCTCCATTTCAAACAAAGCAGCAGCTTCTGTGTCACTGACCTTTCTCTGTAAAACAACTACTAGTTAATACTTTGCTGTTATATATATATTTTTTTTTGTCAAGTGAGTATGTAGGCCATGAACTTCCTTGCTGTAAAGAACAGCAAAGAAATGAAGTGAAATACTGTTTAATCCTATACTGACAGTACAATTTTTGTGTTACTTATATTACAGGATCAAGTAAAATAGGAAATAAAAGTTATAATGTTAGAAAACAAATGTCTGGCCCTGTTAGTTTGATATTTTGCCTTTTTTGGATGTTAGAGATTCTATTTAAACAACAGCCGGGCTCTTTTTTTCTTCCAATCTGCAGATTAATTGCCTTATATGCATTTTGAAGGTCAAAAATAGGTTCAATGATAAATGTGAATGCTAGCCTAGCTGCCCTGAGTGGTTGTTTTGTGTCTAGGCAATAGTCTAAGGTAGAATTAGCCTTGCATTTTGTACCTGTGAGGCAGAGACTTTAACCATTATGCCAAGCCCTACCAGATTTGAATCTTGACTCACCATGTTCTGACCTTGAATTCACTGTGCTTACACCTGATGCCATCATGTCCCATATTTTAGAGTTAGTTATTTTATTTGTATTTTGTTTATTTTACAGTTTGATAAATGGGTAGCTGGGCTGGTCTATTGACATTTTTCAGCTACAACCTGGGTAAAACAGTTCAGTTAAAGTTTATTCAGTTGTAATATGAAAATGCATCATGCAAATTATAGTAAATAGGAAATTAAAAAATATCAGGACAAATTATAAACTATGCAAGATCAGAGCATAATAAATATGAATACAAATATACATGTGAATGCATTCTAAAAACAGTAGTAGCAAACTAGCCAGTGCCAGAAAAATAAGTGTGTATTAGTTTTCATCAGCTGCAATACTGGTCATTGTTATGGAACAAATGCATTTAGATTCATCTTGTAAGTGCTGGTTAAGGGTCTTTGTGAATAGCAGATACTTTTCACTATTGGTTTTATTTTGGAAGGAAATTGTCTCCGTGTATCTGTTTCTGTCCTAGAAAAGGATTTCTTTCTGCTATGGCCAGTTTGAATTTACATCTTGCCAAAGCAAGGTATTTTTGGCTGCTCCTAAGGGAGTAGCGTAGCTCTGGGATTCATAGTAACCATTCAAGTGGTGGTCATTAGCCTAAAGTTAGAATTTTGTAAATCAGAGTGTCTCTTTCAGTAATAGGTGCCAGTGAGTCTTATCATATACAGTGTGGTGGTAACAATTTCTTTCTGCCAGTAGCACAACTCTAAGGTATTTTCGTTACATCTTCTTTGAAGCGGTCACCAAAGCTGTAGATGAGGGTAAGGTGGTTCACACAGCCTATCTAGATCTTGCCAAGGCTTTCAACACCATCCCCCACTCTGGAATTATAGATAGACTCACTAAACTAGGTCCCTATGTCACAAGATGGGTTGCCAACTTGCTCACTGACAGAATCCACACTGTGAAAGTAGCAGAATATAAATCCCACTTCAGACCAGTGACAAGTGGAGTACCACAGGGTTCAGTCCTGGGTCCTCTCCTGTTTGGTATCTATGTCTCTGAAGTACAGGCTAACACAGAAGGTCTTTGGCTAACAAAGTCTGCAGATGACTGCAAACTAGGAACCATAATCAAAACTCCAAACAAGGTGGACATCTTACAAAATGGCCTCACTGAGACAGATGCCTGGTGTCAAAGCCATGGCCTCAAGCTCAATGCCAAAAAGTGCATTGTCATCCCTTTTGGTAAAAACTCTGTACCCATGAACTACCACATAGGCAGTAGTCTACTTTACACCGAAAGTGTGATAAGAGACCTTGGGACACAAGTGGACAGTAGGCTCTCCTTTGATAATCACATTGCCACAGTAGTCAGGAAATCTTTCAATGTGGCACACCTCATCACAAAAGGTTTCTCATCCAGGAAAAAAAGAGGTCATTGTTCCCCTCTGCTCATCATTCACTAGACCCATTATAGAGTACAATGCTCCTTTTGGTATGTACCTCACAAGACATCTAAAACAACTGGAAAGGCCACAGAAATACCTCACAAAGAGGATTACAGGCCTCAAACAGATGCCCTACGCAGACCGTCTCAAAAAACTCCAACTTTGCTCTGTTGCATATCGTCTACTCAGAGGCGATCTCTGCTTAACATACAAGGCCATGTCAAACCAAGAGCTGTTGGACATGATATACTTAAAGAAATCCCAATCCCTCAGAGCCACACGCTCCAGGGATCTAAACCTTGTCATTACAATAAACAAAATATGCTGGAGGGATAGGTTCCTGACCCAGAGACTCCTCAGACTCTGGAATAGACTGCCCATACATGTAAAGCAGAATGCCTCTTTGGTCCTCCTCAAAAGGAACCTTGACGATTGGATGGGAAAAAGAAAATTTACACCCAGGGATCATGTCAGTCACCCTGCTAGACAAGGGTCCAGGGGAGTAAATAATGTGGGAAGGAATAGCCAGGGAATTGTTCTGACTAGGCTTGTATAGGCACTAGGGCCGATAGCCTAGTACCAACCTAGGAACCTATGAACCTATAACATATTTGTTTATGAAATTCTTCATAACATAAATCTGAAATCAATTTAATTCTCACACATTCAAGAAGCAAATGTTCCATTCCCTCCTCTCCTTTATATTATATACCCTACATAACTGATCTTGCTTTTGCTTATACGTTATATCCCTCTTAACAGTCAGTTTATTCAGCATTAGTCTCCACAGAAGATATTTTAATTCTAGAATATGCTTCAATCTATTTTGCCACCTTCTGATAGCCTTTTTTAATCCCACCTTCCTTACCATCTCACATTTTAACATAATACAATGTATGCATAATCCCTTCATACCACATTTTCTGCACTACACTTGAAATCCTGTCTTTTAACAACTTCATAATAATCTTTCTGCTTGACATTCTTAAACTTTTGCATTTTTCCACTCAATAGTCATATTACTTTTTATTTTCCCAAATATTTTGTCCACACATTCCTTCACTTCACCATTAATTTTACTAAAAATCCAATAAATGTTGGTGAGTTAAAGATGGCCGCTGTTCTGTGAGCACTGCTAACATCTAGATCTCTGAAATACCCTGGATTAAAATAAACCCAGAAGGCATCATGGAATAAAAAATGCAGAAATAAGACTGAACATATATTCCAGATAACAAACAGCAATCAAAGGAAGAAAAATAGCAGCATATTCCATTTAAAAACAACAGGATTATAGAAGATCTTAGAAACAACTGAAGCCATGTGGTACTGAGGCCCTGCACTCATATTCAAAGTCTGAAAAAGTACCAAGCAGCAGGATGTCAAAAGAAGAAAATAATATGGACACTGTAACAACTTAAACCAAATTCTTCGTATTAGCCTCACCAGATAAAGATACAACTCCAAAAAGACTAAGGACAAATAAACAATTAGCCAATACTAAATCTACAGGCAAAACCAAGGCAGACCAGCCAGTTAACCTGGAAGACATTAAAACTGCTTTATTACCTATTCAGCAAGCAATACAGGAACTATCTTTACAATTTCAAACATTTGGTGATTCATTTAATCAAATACTATCTAGAATGGAAAAATCTGAGGCAAAAATACTAGAAAATGAAATAAAAATAAACTCTATTGCTCAAAGAACTGATTCCCATGACAAAGATCTGCAAAGTCTACAAACAAAAATAACAGACCCTGAGGCAAGGTCATGAAGAAACAACATTATCATCAGAGGACTCCCAGAAACTGTGTCACATAATAATCTAATACCAGCTATCAAACTCATAACAAAATCACTGCTGGATGACCCTGAAGAAACTCAGCAAGTGATAATAGGGAGAGCCCACAGAGCTCTGAGAGAAACACAGTTCTGTTTATATTAAAATATTAAACTACCAAGATGTAAATAAAATCCTATTTGAAGCCAAGAAGAAAGATACACTCACTTGAAATAATAATAAAAACCGAAGTGGAATCCTTCAAGGCCCCAGGGACAGTGGAAACTACGGCCCAAACTGCAGAATCCTATATAAATGCATTCTACGGACATCTCCAGGAATGCATGGATCATGCTATCCCAAACAAAATCAAGATCCAATCATCCAAAGGCAGGTGTCCAGTCTGGTGGACCCCAGCCATAAATACACTGTACAACAGAAGGAGGAAGCTACTACATGATAGAGAAAAATCCCTAAAAGGGAAGGCATCGCTGATCAGTACTAGCAAAAAGATTATGATCCCTCATAAAATCCTCTAAGGCCAGCTTCGAGAGAAAAATTGCACAGGACAATAAAGACAATCATATGGCTTTTTTCAGTTATGTTAGGAACCTGGGATGCAACTCCCAGACTTGTTCTGAGTTGATTCTAAACGACAAAAAATACACTGAACCCACAAACATTGCCAATATCCTGGCAGACAGGTTCAGTGCAAACTTCTCCACCCCCTCCCCCTCAAAAGAGCAAGTATCTATCCTGGCAGAGTACAGTCTTCCAAACATCTCTGATGCTCAGGTGAAGGCCACCCTCTCCAAAGCAAAAAACACTGCTTCCATGGGACTAGATGGCGTCCCGGGTTGTGTCCTACATGAACTGCAAGAAGAACTAATCCCTCAAGTAAAACTGCTGTACAATCTCAGCCTCACTACAGGATATGTGCCCAAAGAATGGTGTATAGCAACAGTGGTCCCTCTCCACAAACGTGGTGCCTCTGCGGACCCTGAAAACTATTGCCCCATAAGCCTGACTAGCCTAGTCTGCAAGGCTATGGAGAGGATCATCATGGAACTCATAAACAAAGACATTGGGGACCTACAGACACTAGATCCTACCCAATTTGGCTTCATCAAGGGCAGATCCTTCCTTGGTAGTCCACACAGCCTATCTGGACCTCGCAAAGGCATTTGACACAATACCCCACTCGGGCATCATAGATAAGCTATCCAGCCTAAATATAAACCCCTATGTCACAAGATGGGTTGCAAACTGGCTCAAAGACAGAACCCACATTGTCAGAGTTGCTGGAGCCATGTCAGACTCGAAACCGGTCACAAGTGGCATCCCACAAAGTTCTGTCCTGGGACCTCTCTTGTTTGGTATTTACTTTTCTGAGGTACAGGCCAATGTGGGAGGACTATGGCTCACCAAGTTCGCAGATGACTGCAAACTGGGCACCATAATCGACTCTCAAGCTGACACAAACATCCTTCAAAAAGGTCTCGCAGAGACGGATAACTGGTGCCAGAGCCATGCTCTAAAGTTAAATGCCAAAAAGTGTATAGTCCTACCCTTTGGCAAAAACAATGTGCCCACAAATTACCACATAGGTGGTAACCCATTAAGTACAGAGAAAGTAATTAGGGGATCTGGGGACCCAAGTTGATAGCAATCTCTCCTTTGACAAAAACATTGCCAAAGTGGTTAGAAAGACCTTCTACATAGCCCATCTCATCATGAAAGGATTCACATCTAGATCAAGAGAGGTAATTGTGCCCCTTTATTCATCCCTCATCAGGCCCATCATAGAATACAATGCCCCCTTTGGGATGTACCTTACCCGACACCTGCAGCAATTAGAAAGACCCCAAAAGTACCTCACCAGGAGGATCAGGGGACTCAAACAGATGCCATATGCTGCTTGGTTAAAAAAACTCCAGCTCTGCTCAGTTGCATACCACCTACTTCGAGGTGATCTATGCCTGACATATAAAGCTATGTCCAACCCAGAATTAATGGACATGCTCCACCTCAGTAAATCTAAATTCCTTAGAGCCATGCGCTCGAGAGACTTGAACCTCAGCCCAGAAATAAATAGAACATGCTGGAGGGACAGATTCATAACCCAGAGGCTCCCTTCACTCTGGAATAGAATTCCAATTCATGTAGGCAGAGCACCTCACTGACTCTCTTCAAGAAGAATCTTGACAAGTGGATGGGGGATCATAGGTTTGTCCCGGGGATTACTTCTGTGTCACTATTAGACAGAGGCACAGTAAACTAAACTTTCAAAAGGGCACAGTATACTCAAATCAAGGGGTGGCGTAAGCCAAACACAATCGGGCTAGGCTTATAAATGCCCCAGGGCAGATAGCCTAGTATGAACCTATGAACCTATGAACCTAAGAACCTTTGCTCAGGACCTTCCCATCCAGATAAGGCAAGCAAGGTAACTTCTGTCTCCATATTGCAGGTTTCTGATAGAAAAGAAAATCAAATTCCAGATGAAATATCCAAATCAACTAATTTTCAATGTTAAAGAGGTTAAATACATGGTCACTAACCCCAAAGAGGCAAAAGAGACATTCCTATCTATTTTCAAGCAGATTCCACCTCCAGAAATGAAATAAAACAAAAAAAGTTGCAGGCATCCCTCAAGTGAGAAATGGACCAAATCATGACCATTTTGGATGGGATTCAACCCTGAGAGATTCCCTTTACTGCCTATGCCCTTAAATCAATGACTGGGGCCATGAGGAGCACAGGAAAGGGAACAGAAATACTGGTAGGAACCAAAATTCAACTGCCGTTTCCAATGCCCGATTAATAGGAAGGAACCACCTCCTGGGACTCTGGCATGCATAATCATTCCCCCTTCGACCTCAAGGGCTCCACTACAAACTAAAAATTACCTAGGATGAAGATGAAGCAAGTTAAAGAACTTAATCTTGTCATAGAAATCCATAAGTTGACCTAAACAAGCTGATAAGTTAAACCAGACTGAAAGATGACCTGAAACCTGCAAAACAAGAATATGAAGAATAAGGTATGATTTTAAAAAACCACAAAAAGTCTCAAACACTGTTATTATACCACACAAAGGAAGACTCCGTTGCAATTTTATAGAAAGCTTTAATCCAAAGGTTGTAGTTACATCCAGTAACACAAAAAACACACTGCTGTTCTCTTCTCTAAAATAGCCTTTTCAGAGTAAATAATTCACTAAACTAAACAATTAGCCTCCCTTTTAAACATCTACTATCACACATTAATTATTTCCAATTATTCAATCAACCCTTTGATACATTTTTTTTAAAAAGATAGAACAAGTAAAATGCATAAAATGCTGTATTTTTAACCAACACTAATTACAGCAAACTTTTCCATGAACAGTCGCTATTCAAACCATTAGGTTTGTTTAATATAAAATATAATTCCTTTTTCCTAAGTATTTGTTTTATAGATTTATCATTTAAATACTTTATATTCTCAATGCTATCTAACACTGAAACTTTCAAATTCTCCACCTTGCCCCATGATACTTTTGGAAATGGCTGGTTTCTATTTTCAAAATATCCCTCACATGTTCCTTTATCCTACAGGTCAATGTTCTTTTGGTCTCACCCACATAAAACTTTTACAACTACACTCAATTCCATATATTACATAGAATTACAATTATAATTTCCCTTGATTTCAAATGCAATATTATTAATCTGATAAAATTGTTTTACAATAAACTTGCAAATAGTACATTTCCCACATCTCTTTGTTCCATATTCCATAACTTGTGACAACATTGGCAAACATGCCATTTTAAACCTACTATGTATCAAAAAATCTTGTATATTTCTTCCCCTCCTATAAGAAAAAACTATGTTCTTATTTGTTAGACAATCTACTTCCTTTTGTAATAACTTCCAACTATTTAAAACATACTGTTTAACACTATTTGAGGCTATAGAATATGTGGAAACAAAATATACATTCTCTTTGCTATCTTGTGATGTGTTCCACAACCCCTCAACATAATACTTTCCACATTTTTTAACTTTATCCAAGCTCTGCTTTATGTTGTGTAGATCATAACCCCTTTCTATAAATTTATTGCAACTTAACATAAGTTCCTTTTCTTTGGTATTAGAATTACTGCACAATCTATTTACCCTGTTCAACTCTGTATAAGGAATTGCTTTCATAATATGCAGGGGATGATGGCTGCTACCACTACCTTGAAATTTCCTATGTATTTGATATTCTAATTTTTGCCCTTTTTTCCTATTATTGAAATGTCCAAATATTGCACTTTTTGGCCCTTTTGTAGCCCATCAAACTTGATATTCATTACATTATCCTGTATTTCAGTTAAAAAATTATCAAGTTCTAGTTGTCCCCCTTCACATATAAACACTAAATCGTCAATGTAACGATAGTATGCATGTACATATTTCTTAAAAAAGGCATTACTGTATATGTGTTTGTGTTCAAAAAATCCCATAAATATATTTGCATAGCTAAGCTGCCCCCATAGCAGTGCCCTGCTTCTGTTTGTACATGGAACCATTGAATTCAAACATATTATTGGTTAAACATATGTCAAACAATTCCAATACATAATCCATTTCATTACCCATAAAGTACTTGATAGCCATCTTTCCATCTTCATGCCTTATGTTATAAAGGCTCACTACATCTATTACCACAAAATACATATCTGCCTTCCAATATATATCTTTTATCTTTGTAATAAAGTCAAAGACATCCTTAATATAGGATGGTAATTTACTAACAATAGGCATCAGATACAGATGTAAAACTTTGAAATATTTTCCAAGACTTTTTATGTATTTTGGGATGCAATAAAAACATGGCATTCTGGGAGTATTAATATTGAATTTGTCTTTTACATCCTTATAAGAAAAATAATGTAATCTATAGCCTTTGTCAATAATATATTCATACTTTTTTTGTGCCTCATTATACTGTATCATGTCTATTTGTTCATATATGTTCTCATTTCTCAAGTGTTCATAACACATTTCTAAATACTGCTTGACATTTAATATAACCAATTTAGGTTTAAATATTATCTTGTCATCTCTACTTAAATCATTCAAACATTCCCATTCCATTTTAGTAAGATTATACATACATGCCTTTTTATCCCTACATTTAAATCTATCACATTCCATTTCTATATTATGTGTTAACGATTTCTGAAAATATCTGATGCATTCATTACTTTGAGGTGGCATATAGGTACTAGCTATAGGAATTAAACTCATATCCAATTGCCTGTATTCATCTGTATCAATTTCAAAACTCTTCCTCACTATTGACTAATGCAGTTATATTATTAATTTTTTGATTAATTTCTACTGGGAAATCCTTGTTTGACCAATGGAACATCTCCATTAAATGCAGTTTAAATGAAATATGTCTGGTACAAATTTCAGGCCTTTGTTCAAGACATTTAATGCACACTCTGACAAATCACATCCAGATAAATTTACTACATATTCATTATTATCATACTCGCAAACAGTTTTAGTCCCATTGTCCATCCCATCTCCTTTTGCTGTTATTGCTGTTATAATTCCTCCCCATTATAACCCTGTCCATTCCAGCTCCGTTTCCGATTGAAACGATTCTCTTATTCATTCCCTTCTGATTTCCAGGTTTGGGGAGTACTGGATACTCTTGTCCGTTTCTGCTTACAACCCGCTCTCCACAGAAGCATATCCTTCTCCTTCCCTTTGCATCTCCTTCTGTTCAAAATGCGGTCTTCTGATTGGCTGATAACCTTGTTCTCGTAATCCTCTGTGTAATTTACTTTTCTTACGATCAATCAGTTCCATTTCATACTCATTTAGCTGTTCATTAGTTTTCATCAAAAACTGTTGTAACTCTTCTTGCTTAATTTTGTTAGAAATATTAATACACAGTGTTCTAATTTCTTCTCTTAATTTCTGCTTCTTTAGTGTGTCTCTGTCTATCAAAATTCTAACCCATTCTGTGCTGCATCTGTGAGCTGCCGCTATCCATCTATCACAGAACTGCTTATCTTCCGGATTGGTAACATCAAATTTTATACGGGTAATATCTAGTTCTTCATCAAACTTTGTAAATTTAGAAACACTGAAGTTTCTTTGAATAACAATTTTTCAATTTGTATATAAGAGTCCCGGACCTCAACACAGTTTCTTTTTCTTACCCACCCGTGCAAATGGGTTCTGTTGCCACAGCTTCCGATCTTGCTGCCATTTATTATACAGTCCAGACACTGTCTCCCCATTTTGTACATCTTCTCTGCCTTGTACTGCACCCGTATTTATGGAATTACTGGCAGTATTTGAAACAGTAAAAAAACTTTCAATTGATTTCTGTGTATTATCCATTAGTAATGCTGCAAAGGAGTCACTGGTCATAATTCCAAAAACCACAAAAAGTCTCGAACACTGTTATTATACCACACAAAGGTATGATTTTACCAAAACAACCAATTAGACTGTGAATCTCTTACTAAGACTTATCACAAACAATCCAAACTTTATTACTACCAGAACCAGTCTATCTTAAGGATGCATGACAGAAATAATGATGTTTGACTTGAATAAAGATAAATAAAGTGTAAATGCATTTTAGAAAAGGAAAATACAAGAACACACATATATAAACTATTTGACTACAGGAAACATAAACATAATCTAAATATGTAGGCTTTGGCAGAATATAGACCTGGCTAAGCCGGAAAATATTTTTTTCTCTCGCTCTTCCCCTCATTTTCCTACTTCTGATTATAGGTGCCAGTAACGTTTTTTCCCCTGGAATCTGCTATAGATTGGCACAGAAGTCTGTATAGGCACTGAAGTAGGGGAGAAAAACTGTTTAAAGGAAAGGGGAAAGTAAGAGAAGAATAAGGAAAAGGAAAATGTAAACAAGACAAATCTGCCTTAAAATCTATGCTACATTGTTGTATATCTTGATATAGTTAACTGAGGATTTAAATACTAACATGTTTAGAAATGCATTAATAGAAGGAATAAGCTGCATGCTAATAAGCTATACGTTCTGTGCTGTAACCATAACACTATAATTGTATAATAGTTTTAAGAAAGAGACTAGGGATATTTCACAGCAGTGTTTTTTAGGGAACTAGTTTGTTAAGCTTTGTCCATAGTGTATATAGTATCGTAAGGGGGCTAACATGTTTTCAACCTACACACAACGAGAAAACACAACCAAAGATCAGAGGGAAACAAAGTATATGTTAATTTCTCACTTTATTCCCCCTTTTATTCCTGGTCCAGGAGTATAGTGGGTAGGCAAAGGGTAGGGACGGGAATAGTTAGATGCTTTCCAAAAATGCATATCAACATCACATACAAAGACCATAAAACCAAACTAGCATACAAGTCATGTAGAACAAACATACTTAACAAATAAATGTGGGAAATAGAGATGTGGAATGTTGAAGGACTCCAAAATAAAGAAAAAAGAAAACAATTTTTGTATCTTACCCTGAAAACCAAAGCCAATCTTATATTAATACAAGAAACACACTTAACTACAGAACAATGGACAGAAATTGAGGAAAAAATGGATAAGACAAATTATTGCAACAGGGGATAAAACAAACAGTGCTGGGGTTGCCATAATAATTAAAAATCAATTCCAAGACAAGATACTTGAGACTAAGGTGGACAAAGAGGGAAGATGGTGTTACATAACATTTACTAACCCAGGATTACCAAAACCTATGTTGTTGTTCTTCTTCTTTCTGCTTTTCCCAGTTAGGGGTCGCCACAGTGGAACTCCGGTCTGCTAATGATTGGCAGTAAATTTTTACGGTGCTGAGGTGCCAGCTCGATGCTCAACCTTCAACGAAGGCACACCCTACACATGTCTTTCAAAGACCACTCAACTGCAGGGAGGACATACAGACTCCACACGGAAGGTGCTCCAGCTGAGAATCGAACGGGAGAACCTCTTGCTGTGAGGTGGCAACGCTACTGCTTAATCTATATGTACCCTGTAGCAACCAATATCACTTTTATATGTCACCTTACCCAATTCTAAACCACCTTAAAGATCACTACCTAGTAATTGGGGGTGACTGGAAGATATATGAAAACCCAGAAAAAGACAAATTTAACCCGATTAAAAATAAACAAGCCACAATAGCTCTAAATGAACTTAAATAAGACTTTAAACTATATGACCCTTTTAAATATGGGAATAAGAATAAGTCTGGGAAATTCACATTCTACTCGCAGTGCCACAAAATGTGGTCAAAAATAGACTTCTTTTTAATCTCAGACATACTCATTAACATGGATCCAACAACAATTATACACACTAGATTTTCCTGGGATCATTTCAAAGTCACATTGTTTATCATCTGGGACAAAAAACTGTATTTAGCTAATAGTGGTCATAACTGGTTATTGAATCCTAACCTGCTCATCAAAACAGATGTAATAAAAGAAGTTGAAATATTAAAGACAACCCTTGCAAATATTTTCAAATCCCAAGTCCCAATAGACATAGAATGGGTTGCAGCCAAATCACATTGAAAGGAAAAATAGAACAACTGGGAAGAGAACTACTAAATAACCCTAATAGCCAAACTGAAGTTAATCTCCTAAAACTACAAAGAGACCTCTATATGTTAGAAACTAGAAATCTGTCATTTTATGAGGTAAGAATGTTAGCTAATTATGCAGAGGAAGCCCAAATACCATCTAGAGCCTTGGCCAGAATAATCTCTCAACACAAAACCACCTCAAATATATCAGAAATAAATTACAAGGACAAAAACTGCAAAAGAAATGAAAAATTATCAAAGTATTCGAACAACTGCAGTGGTGGTGCTGCGGTAGCGTTGTCACCTCACAGTAAGATGTCCTGTTCAATTCTCAGCTAGAGCGTCTTCTGTGTGGAGACATGCGTGAATGGGCGTACCTTCGTTGAAGGTTGTGTGTCAGGGCCAGCAACTTGGCACATAAAAATCTACTGCCAATCATTAGCGGACCGAAGTTCTGCTGTGGCGACCCCTAACCAGGAAAAGCCGAAAGACACAATATCAAAGTATTTGAACAAATATACTCTCAAATCTATGGAGAACTATGGAGAACAAACATTACAAACCTCTAAGGAGGATAGAGAGCGTTTTCTTCAAAAACTAAAATTCCCTAAACAAGAGTTATATCAACAAAAAAACTAACGGAACCTATTTCCATCAATGAGATAAGCACAACAATTAAACATTTAAAGTCACATAAGGCTCCAGGACCAGATGGACTTACGTCAGAATTTTATAAAACTTTCACCCACCTAATTGCTAAACTGCTATACTATGTGCTGAACTATATAATAAATAGCAACATAAATGATATTTACTTCAATGTCTCCAAAACTATTTTCATACTAAAAGAACATGCAGACCTCAAAAACCCAGATAGTTATAGACCCAGCTCCCTTTTAAATATAGATACAAAGATTCTGACCTCAATACTCGCAAATAGATTAAAAAAAAAACAGATAGAAAAAATAATTTCTCCAGAGCAATCTGGGTTTACACCACAAAGACAGACCAGCAACAACACTCTAATATTGGATGCATTAATATCTTTTGGAAATCAGAGGAATATTAATATCTATGCAATGGTAGTAGATGACCACAAGGCATTCGACAGGGTCAACTTAAAATGTTTACTTCAAACATTACTTTATTTTGACATACCCTTCAATTTCATTCAGATCATCCAAATTCTCTATAGCAATCCATACACATCCCTATATATAAATCAAACATGGTCAAATAGAATTATGATAAAAAACGGAACAAGGCAAGGATGTCTGTTATCACCCTTTCTATTCAACTGATACCTAGAACCCCTGTTTATTTATATTAAACAAAACACATACCATAATCCCCTCAACACACAATTTCAAAGTATATCTTACCAACTTCGCAGATGATCTGAACATATACTTCACTACACCAAACTCAGACATAACCAAAATAATAACTGCAATTGAAGAATTTTCAATCATGTCTAACTACAAATTAATAAACCAAATAAAAAAGCCAGCACTTAGAGGCAAATAAATATTTTATTCCTTCCCTTCCTTCAGACCGGTTTCGGCATCAAACCTTCTTCCTTCACTGAAAAAGGTTTGATGCCGAAATAAAATATTTATTTGCCTCTGAGTGCTGGCTTTTTTATTTGGTTTATCAGTTTGGGCATGCACCAGTCGTACTTGCTAGCTCTTTTGGAGGTGTAACTACAAATTAAACCTCAATAAAACTAATATCTTCCCCTTAAGGCTGTCCAAACTTATCTCATTAATACCACTAATAGATACAATAAAAATTAAAGAAGAAACTAAATATCTAGGAATTACTTTCTTCCAGAGCAACAAGGAATTCTACCAGCATAACATAACTCTTAAATGGCAAAGCATAAAGCAAGACTGTAAAAGATGGAATAACCTTAAGCTACCATTTCTGGCCAAAGTATCAATAATCAAAATGAACATTTTACCTAGACTAACATATATATTCATGACATCGCAGATAACTATACATAATACATTTTTCAAACAAATTCATACCTTCCTAGCAAAATTCATATGGGAACCCAAAAAAATACAGAATCTTGTATCAGAAACTAATACTTCCCAAGAGCAAAGGGGATCTGAACTTGCCAGATTTTAAAACTTATTACTCTATTATCAACACTAACAGGATATTGAGAATAGCAAAACATAACCCGACAATGAAACCTTGGTTACCTCCTTGAGTGACAATATTCTATAGGTACATTAAAGCACTAGGCATCAATCCCAAAGTGCTTCCCTTTTTAAACAAAAAAGATTTACAAACCTATAAGATTATAGATCCCTTAAAACATTTAATAAATATTACCCAAAAACTCTTTCATTCCTTAAACTTTGGGCAAGCTATGGTAATACTACAGCCCCACCATAAAAATCCAAATCTAAAAATAAATAAAAAGATGCTAGACCTTGACTCTTTTTCTCGATTAAAGGACAAAATAATCCAAGATATCTACCCATACCTTTACTGTACAACCCAAGAAATGAGAAGTAATCTAAATCTACCCAAATCATATATAATAATTCTAAGAGAAATCAAAGAGTTGTGTTCCAGCTACCTCCAAAACTTTACTATACTTAATAGTGACATGGGAAACTGTACTCTGCTTTGGAAGACTATTCTTACAACAAGGAAAACAATATCTAGCTCATATAAAATGATAGGTGAAATCAAATTTCAGAAGGACCGACTTTTCTCTAACTATTGGAGAAAATTAAAACACTTCCATAGATGACCAGCAAATAAGTCTTGCAATCAATCTAACACTGAAAAGTATACCCCTTAAAAAAGTGTCATATATGCAGCTCATGATAAATAATAATGCATATTTCACACCCGCAATACTCCACAAATTCAATGTATCCAAATCACCATACTGCCCACATGCAAGGACCAGGTAGCAGGCCTAATGCATATATTTTATAGTTGCAAATGTGCCTACAAACTCTGGAATTCCCTCAAGATACAAATGCAAAAAATGGGATATCAAACATCAACACCAACATGGGAATTTACGCTTTTGCATATTCACCCATCTAACATATTAGGAAAACAAGCGAATATACTTATAATAATTTTCTTACTAATGAAGCTATACATAGCTCTGAAATGGTTAGACCCTACAAATATATCTTGGGAGGGATTCAAAAAATAGCTATAAAACATCTTTTAGCCCATAAAATAGTAATAGATAAATGAAACAAAAATATGAAAGCCCAAGAAACTTGGGAACAAACCTTTAACACCATATTAGCAAAAAACATCATACATACTACATAGCAACAAGGTACAAAGGAACCTAGAAATATACATACGATCACACAAACTATGCACTTAAACTCCTTATTGTATGTGTTGTTTTTATAACAACTAAAGTGAATGAGAAAGCATATTTGTATATAATGTAAATAGATATGTTTTATGACCTACATGTTACTATATTGACTACAATGTATAACACTCACTGATGGTCATGCTGTAAGAATGGAAATGATTGTGTTTTATATAAATGAAAAAATGAAAATAAAAATTATTGGGAAAAAAAACCCAATTAATGTAATGACACCAGAAATACTATGGGATTCTTTAACCCTGATCCATATTTCTTTTAATCACAATATGATACTCCTCTTTTAATTGGATTAAGCCTAGAACACCAAACAAACATAAAAAGCAATTAAAAAAAACTCCTTCTCCAAATCTTTAGGAAACAAAGAAATACCCTCTAAATAACCTAACTTACCTAAGCAAACTGAATGAATTAAATAGTAGTTTGTTAAATATGATAAATCAAAAGTACTCCACTTATTAATCATGCTTTCAAATTCTAATAAATTCTTACATTATTTCTTTATTATCTCCATACATCCAAACTCAATACCTAACTAATTAAAACCATCCTTATAGAAATATATCCCAGCAATATTTACCATATACACAAAACTCATGTGCTTTATCTTATTAAAAATCAATCCACCACTTACCTTTTGCAGTAACTAGCAAATCACCTGCATATGACATATAGAAAGGAATCTCTATGCACCTACACATCTTCAAAACACCTTCTGTCACCCTGATATAAGCATTACTCAAAACAACATTCATCACAAGCACAAACAAGATACCACTGAATGGACAACCCTTTCTTACCCCTCTTCTTATCTTAATCACCCAACTAAGCCAACTGGACCCGTCAACTGTTACAGAAGACTGCTTATACAAAAATATAATCATATTCATAATTTTCTCCCCTACCATTTAACATTTTACTATTTCAAATAGGATTGGGAGGGTGGCCTAATGGTTAAGTTGTTTCCCTTGCAAACACAAGGTGCAGGGTTTGAGTCTCACAAGGGACAATTGGCTAGGCATAAAATGGCTCGCAAAGACAGTTAGCTTAGTACTAATCTATGAACCTATAAATATTTTGTCATGATCTACAATATCATATGCATTCTGTACATCATGTACAGCAATCCTTCACTCTCCAGCTACAGTGGATATAAAAAGTGTACACACCCCTGTTAAAATACCAGGTTTTTGTGATATAAAAAAGAGACCACAATAAATAATTTTAAAACATTTCCCACATTTAATGTGACCTATAACCTGTACAATTCAACTGAAAAACAAACAAATCTGTTAGGGAAAAATATAAAAAATAAAATATGTACAATAAGCTGGTTGCATATGTGTACACACCCTTAAACTAATACTTTATTGAAGCACCTTTTGATTTAATTACAGCATTCAGTCTTCTTGGGTACACACCTGCCATAAATTAAAGAGACTCTGATTAACCCCAAATAAAGTTCAGCTGTCCTAGTAGGATTTTCCTGACATTTACTCAGTTGCCTGCTACAGCAAAAGCCATGGTTCACAAAGAGCTTACAAAGCATCAAAGGGATCTCATTGTTGAAAGGTATCAGTCAGGAGAGGGGTACAAAACATTTTCTACAGCATTAGATATACCATGGAACACAGTAAAGACAGTCATCAAAACGTGGAGAAAATATGGGACAACAGTGATGTTGCAAAAAAACTGGACGTCCCTTCAAAATTGATGAAAAGACAAGATGAAAACTGGTCAAGGATGCTGCCAAGAAACCTACAGCAACACTGAAGAAGCTGCAGGAATTTCTGGCAAGTACTGGCTGTGTACTACATGTGACACCAGTCTCCCATATTCTCCGTATGTTCTGCCTATGGGGTGGGGTTGCAAGACGGAAGCCTTTTCTTACACAGAAAAATATCCAGACCCAGCTAAAATTTGGAAAACAGTACATCAATTCTCCCAACACATGAGGGAAAATATGTTATGGTCTGAGGAGACCAAGGTTGAACTTTTTGGCCACAATTCCAAAAGGTATGTTTGGTGCAAAAACAACACTTTGCATCACCAAAAGAACACCATTCCCACAGTGAAGCATGGTGGTGGCAGTATCATGATTTGGGGTTTCTTTTCTTCAGCTGGAACTAGGGCTTTAGTCAAGGTGGAGGGAATTATGAACAGTTCCAAATACCAGTCACTTTTGACTCTAAACCTTCAGATGTCTGCTAGAAAGCTGAAGATAAAGAGGAATTTCACCTTTCAACATGACAATGAAGCCAAGCATACATCCCAATCAACAAAAGAATGGCTTCAACAGAAGAAAATTAAAGTTTTGGAATGGCCCAGCCAGACGCAGACCTAAATCTAATAGAAAATCTGTGGGATGATCTGAAGAGGGCTGTGCACAAGATATGCCCTCGCAATCTGACAGATTTGGAGCACTTTTGCAAGGAAGAGTGGGCAACTATTGCCAAGTCATGATGTGCCATGCTGATACCTACTCAAGAAGACTGAATGGTGTAATTAAATCTAAAGGTGCTTCAGCAAAGTATTAGTTTAAGGGTGTGCACACACAACAAAGTATTAGTTTAAGGGTGTGCACACTTATGCAACCAACGTATTGTACATTTTTTATTCTTTATATTTTTTCCCCTAACAGATTTGTTTGTTTTTCAATTGAATTGTACAGGTTATAGGTCACATTAAATTGGGAAAAGTTTTGAAATGATTATTGTGGTCTCATTTTTTTATATCACAAAACCTGGCATATTAACAGGTGTGTGTACACATTTTATATACACTGTACAGTAATATCATTAACCACATCTTTGACAAATAATATCAAATCCTTAACATTCCTACCTTCCATCTCATATACACCTTGCCCAATAATCTCATTAATCTACTTAGCTAGCCTTCTTTGAATTATCTCCATACATATTTTATTGTCTGCATTGTTTAATGTCAGAGGCAACCAATTCCTAATCTGCCATTTCTCTCCCTTCTTACAAATAAACTCCATAATTCCCTCATAAATGCATTGATCCCTTATACCATATTCCAACCACTCATTCATAACTTCAAAAAAAAGCAACTTTTTGCATTCCTACATCTCCTCATAACATTTATATCCTATCCCATCAGGTCCAGGAGCAAGCATTCATTTTCAGCTTTTCAAAACCTCACTTAACTCACTAACTTTATTTTTTCATTCAGCCTTTGCCTACCTTCCCCACTATTTTCTTAACATTTCAAATTAAAGTTCTTTCACTTCCTCCTTACTATATAATCCCTGCACATACTTTTCTGTCACCATCATAGTTTCATCCATATTATACATTATTTCAACCACATCATTTTTAACTGATTCAGATTTACCCTTGTCAATTTTTCTTTTTTCCCTCCAAAGGTAATGCCTTCTCCTTTTTTCCTTGTAACATATATTTCTGCTTATAAATCATAACTCCAATTTTTCTGTCATTCTCCTGATATAATTCATTCTCTCTCTGTCCCTTCTGCTATTCTCACCTCTTAAAATACACTCATTAACCTCACAAGCCACTTGTTTATATCCATCTTTATTATGTTCCAAAATTTCTTTTCTGTACTTATATACTCTATCCTATATCTCTCTGCTTAAATATAACCCATCATTCAGTCACATTCCTGTAAAAAAAAACATAGTCAAGTGATCTTCCCATAATGTTTTCATTTCCTCCATCAACTAACTCTCTTTATCATCTTCACCATGCAATCATTCATTTATTGCATTTTCTCTCTTTTATATAACTTTCCTCTGTTGAAAATTCATATCTATATCTGTATCTATCTATATCTATCTCTCTCTATATATATATGTATATATATATATATATATATATATATATATATATATATATATATAAAATAAAAATTGTGGAGCTTTTCTTCCCCAGTGTCTGCTGAAAATGGACACTTCTGGCCCAGTCGGACTTTCACAGTAAACAAATGTCAAATAAATAAATATATAATTGCACAATGATCTGTAAGTGATATTGCAACAGTCTCTGCCTTTCCCTCATTCGGACCTTCTGAGAACAAAAAGTAATCTATCTCTGTCTTAATATTACCTTTCCTCTATGTCTGGTCCCTTTCTTTCCCTAAACTTAAAAAAAAAAAAAACACTCCATCACTCTCACCAATTTGCACTGTAAAAAAGATAGGTTTGCTGAGAATAAGCCAAGGAACTTTATTTCAGTGGTATCTCTTACTTAAAAACATGCTTAAAAATTAGAGACAAGACTGAAATTTCAACACCAATGTTAAATCTTGGGCTGGGAAAGTATCTTAAGGAAGATTAGGGCCCTGCTCTGAGATGAAGTGGTATAGATGGTTCTGTTCTCCCTCCCTCCTTAAGCAAGATTTCATCATTTATGTGCTGTACTTTACATTCTGTCTTATTAAAAATAAGAACAGATAACAGCTCAATTCCATGTTCCTGCATCAACACTAGTGTGACATCCAGTCACACACATGTATGGCATAACTGTCACTATTCATCTGCTACATTCATGATCCTGTTTATTCTTTAAACATTACCTTGCTTGCCTATATGTTAATTAGCCTCACATCCATTTCCATTCTTTGAGATGCAGTGTCCTGGGAAATTTATTTCAAGCCACATGTACAATATAAATCAATAGTCACATCAAAATATCTATTGCCTGACTCATTAGTAAATTATCAGTGAACTCCATACTTTATCAATATCTTACTTTTCCAAAATTAAATGAGTTACAAAGCTATTTTCATATGACAATAAAATGCCTACAGATCTTTTCAGTTTTCCCACTGGTTCCCATCACGTCAGGTGACTCTGAAGTTAACTTGTGCTCTTCTATCCAAAGCTCTGTATTATTGGGTCCCAGAGATGCCAGCTGGAGGCAAACTAACATACTAGCTTATGCCATTGCCAAAGGTATCTACAATAAGGTGAAACTCATGCAAGTCTGGCTATTCTTTTGCAAATCCATCATATTCATGACCAAAGAGACCAAACTACATCACAGTATCATTAATTAAGAAACCATACCAACTGGGTACAACATGTTCAGGTTCAGAAGTTGTCATACATACAAGACACTAAGCATGTCATAATAATCTGCTTTGACAAATTAGATTGTACTATAACTCTGGAACATTCACATATACATGTGGACAGAATAGTACGGCCTCTATCAAAATAATTTCCCAAAAATCCATGATATGGCAAGTCAGAATAAAACTTCTTATGTTTCAAAAGCGTAATAGCATCTCTTCACAAAGTAAAAACTCTCCTACCAAAAACAATCGAGACCAAACTTGAAATATCTACACATACAAAAGAAACTAATAGAGCACAACCCATAACACAAATGAGCCAAAAATGCAAAACTTTACAGCATTTTTTACAGGTGTTTGACTCTGCTGCCCACTATACCTCCTTATCATCTCAAAGATTATACATATTTTAGAAAAAGAGAGAAAGAGTAAAATACATTTTAAAGTGCATATTTCATGTTCTTCTCTTTCTCTTATCAATATTGATGCCAGCGATAGCAGTTCTCATCTAATATAAGGCGTTCATCTAATAGGTGATGATCACACAAAACACCCAGACAAAAATATCATAAACAGTGTTGAGCAACACCGCGCTGCTGCTTCCTATATCCTAATAGGTTAACATTTCTTGTTCCCCAGGTCAACGCATGCTGCTTCAGTCCTCATAAATCTTTCTTCTCCCCAAGTACGCAAACCTGAAAATGTTGTGACAATATATCCAGACTAACAACAAAACAGTCATCCAAATCCCTTCTCTATACCTGAGTTCTGACCCAGTGGACTTTCTCAGTCAACAAATGTCAATAAATAAATAAACAATAAATAAACTAGTACATTGAGATAACTGCCTTATTCTGTCTGAAGTATTGACAGTCTGTGTCCTAATTCATCCTTTAAGATGAATCGGTCTCATAGGATAATCATTCTTATGAGAAAAAATCAAAGAGCTATATTTATATGATTTATGGAGCCAATTTCTAAGGCAGTATTCAAATAAGTCTGCATTCAGCTGAGGAAAAAAGTCATATAAAAACCCTGAAACATCATTCAACAAAAAGCGGTTAAGCACTTTTGGGATAATAAACTCTGACTGCTTTTACTTCCATCATATGCTTACACAAATGTAGCTATGCTACTTTCAGGCTTCTGCTTTTCTGTATATTCCTTGTCCCAAAATTCTCAAGGTAGCACAGCCTCCAGTCACCCATGTGATCTGAATACTTGTTTTTTTGTATGTCCAACTATCCACTTGGATGAACTTACATGTGACCTGATTAATGTAAACATGATGTTGCTTTGGACCCCACTCAGCACCTTATTTTCAGCTGGTGCTGTCTCCGTACCTCCTTAATAAGTTTGACTTCCCTTTCTCGTTAGATAATGCAGCAAGGTATGTATATCCTCTTGTTTACCTGTTGCTTCATTCATGTAATTATGTCAGTGTCACAACTGCATCGCACAGAAGATCTTTGCTTGCACGTAAGTATAATCAGACTTGCTGTTCCTAGTGAATGATAATTAATCTTTAACCTCTATAGCACTACAAAATTATTACTGGCAATACTGTGTTCCACATGAACACAGATGTCATTAAATTCTGTGTGCAATAATATGTTCTATTCCACTACCCTTTGTAATATGTCTATCTATATATGTAGGAATCTTGCTCCTCATTTCACTTATGGATTATTCAAGAAATCAGATTTCTCCTTGGGCCTCCTCTGAAAATGGACTATGCAGTGCAGGGCCTTAAAGGTTAATGGATGTGAGTAAATAAACACATCAATTTATAAATGAATACATACATGCATACATTCACAATAGTGTGGTTCCAATCAGGGGCTCAGACATGGTCTGAATGTGCTGCTATAGCTTAAGATATATACATTTATAGAAGGAGTCTAGCACAAAACAGTTCAGTGTAGAAAAGTCTTATAGGTTCATAGGTTGGTACAAGACTATCGGCCCTAGGGCCTATACAAGCCTAGCCATAACAATTCCCTGGCTATTTCTTCCCACACTATTTACTTCCCTGGAACCCTGTCTAGCAGGGTGACTGACGTGATCCCTGGGGTGAATTTCCTTTCTCCCACCCAATCGTTAAGGTTCTTTTTGAAGAGGGCCAAGGAGGCACTCTGCTTGACATGCATGGGCAGTCTATTCCACAGTCTGAGGAGTCTCTGGGTCAGGAAGCTATCCCTCCAGCATGTTTTGTTTATTGTGACGACAAGGTTTAGATCCCTGGAGCATGTGGCTCTGAGGGATTGGGATTTCTTTAAGTGTAGCATGTCAACAGCTCTGGATTTGACATGGCCTTGTATGTTAAGCAGTGATCGCCTCTGAGTAGACGATATGCAACAGAGTATAGCTGGAGTGTGTTAAGGCGGTCAGCATAGGGCATCTGCTTTAGGCCTGTGATTCCTTTAGTGAGGTATTTCTGCAGCCTTTCCAGTTGTTGCAGATGTCCTGAGAGGTACATACCAAATGGTGTGTTGTATTCTATAATGGGTCTAATGAGGGATGAGTACAGTGGGACAATGACCTCCTTTTTTCTGGATGAAAAGCCCTTAGTGATGAGGTGTGCCACATAGAAGGATTTCCTGACTGTTGTGGCGATGTGGTTTTGAAGGTGAGACCACTATCCACCTGTGTCCCTAAGTCTCTTATCGCACTTTCAGTGTTTTGTGTACTGCCACCTATGTGGTAATTCATGGGTACATGTTTTTTCCCAAAGGGGATAACTATACATTTCTTGGCATCGAGCTTGAGCCCATGGCTCTGGCACCAAGCATCTGTTTCTGTAAGGCCCTTTTGTGGAGTATCCACATCATTTAGAAATTCAATAATGGCTCCCAGTTTGCAGTCATCTGCGAACTTTGTTAGCCAGAGTCCCTTAGTGTTGGCCTGTACTTCCTTCCTCAAATGTTTGCTATGATGTGTGCTGCTTGATCCCACTGATAGACTTGGTATGTAAGCTTTATTAGTAATAATGTTGACTGCATGCTCACACAGCCATGACTCTCAAAGTGCTTAACAACTTTGTATAACCACCATTGTAGCAGGCTCAGCATCAAGCCTGTGATCTAAGCCACAGCAGTGGATAGAAACTGAGATAAGATCACCATTCAGATGGGTTATGAGGAAAATAATATAAATGACCTAGAAGTACCATAGCACAACTTACAAACAACAACAGCAGTCTCAGTAGCTCAACAGAATGCTCATGTGACTTTGGGGCAGAAAGCTGCGGGGTCTATTCAAACACCAGGTGCAGAGATTCCAATACTGACATTGCAGTGCAGCATAAAGGGGGTGCTGCACTCCAGAGTGTGCCATCCTTTCTGTGACACATTACACTATGGTGCTGCACTCCTCAGTGTGCTATCCTTTGTATGAGACATTACACCATGGTTCTGCACTCCTGATTGTGACATCCTTTGTATGAGACACTAAACCATGGTTCTATCTACCTGAGCTGGAGTTGCTTCAGTTGGATGTAAAAGATACTACAACACTTATTGTAAAAAGTAGAGAAAGTTTCCAAATGTCCTGGACAGATTTCTTCTAGTCAGTAAGAATTCCACCTTGTGTCTCCTTGGCAAAGAGGCCATTGACCTAGTTGGACTAACCTCGTCATCAAAGTATAAATAAAATGAAGAAAAATCATGGCAGAAGGTAATTATACAACCTGAGTTAGAATGTCAGACCTCCAGTAAGAATATAAACTGCTTTAGTGCATATACTGATGGAGCAAGTTTCAAACCACCATTTAATGCACTGGTTGTAATAATATGGTGTACCAGTAGTAGTTAGTTCCACAGTTAGGAATGTGTGAGACATGTGGCAGAAAGACACATAAAAGACTACAACCTTCAATATATACACACAGGGGTCCAGAGAAGTAAATAGTGTGGGAAGAAATAGTCAATGAATTGTTATGGCTAGGCTTGTATAGGCCCTAGGGCTGATAGCCTAGTACCAACCTATGAACCTATGAACCTATATATATATATATATATATATATATATATATATATATATATATATATATCATGGGAATCGTATGTAACCAGTGTACAATTTAATAAAAGCAGAATGAAGTCAGTGACTAAAATGCCCAAACTGCCATGTCCCCAGAGTAGAAAGACTGAATCATGCATAGTGTTCCACCATGAAGTTACCAAGTTTAACCACCAGCATGGAATTCATTCAGTAAATTCCCCAAAAGATGATGGCATCTAAAAATGGCTCATTTTATTCATTTCTTCTATCAGCAGTTGTATGAAGTTCCTCATGACTTTCTTTCTTTCTTCTGAAACAGTTGTTTTGAAGCTAAGTGTATTAGGCTTGGGTGGTTAAGAGGCTATAGTTCTCAGAAAAGAATTTCATGCTAAATTGTCTCACAGTAATCAATGGCAGGTGCTTTTTCATAGGTTCATAGGTTCATACTAGGCTATCTGCCCTAGGGCATTTATAAGCCTAGCCAGAGTGTGTGTGGCTTTTACCACCCCTTAGGATGAGTTTGCTGTGCCTCTGTCCAGCAGTGATACAGAGATGATTATAGGTGATACAGAGATGATTATAGGTTTTAGAAGGATATATTACTTTTAGCAAAATAATTATTAGGAATTACAAGTTAGCGACGCTCTCAAGCTGCTCTGTTGGTGTACTTGAAATAATGAAGGTATGCTTTCATATAGTGCAGACCCATCACTGAGGCAACATTGTTTGTCTTTCCTGCATTGCATATACTTCTTTACAGATTGCTTTGTTAACTTTTCCTCCTTCCGTACTCCTTATATATATAAGGAAGGACAGACTGTGTTTCTGGGCCCACCTCTAGTTACCCTTCACTCTTCTCAATATGACTTCTTCCAGGCACAGAGGAAAACCACTAGATTATATTTTATGCATTTTCATACCATTGTACTCTAATGCAACATATTATTTTTACAAAGCAAATCCATTGGTCTGATTTTCCTAAACAGAACCTGCCATTCTAACAATCCTATTCATACACCATTCCCAAGGTAGCACAGAGTTCCCAAATCCTAGAAAATAAGATGGCAATCATCTGTGACATGACACTTGACTATGTGACCACTTAAAACAATCTCATTTTCTTACCCTGTAAAACCAGCCACTCTACTTCTTCCATGACAAGGTTATTAATCCAATATTAATGATTATGTGAAAAGTCTGCTAGCCTTTCTAAGGCATTTAAGAAGCATCTGTCCAGCTCTCTCCATTATAAGCTCTGCTTTTGACACCACTCATATTTTTATATTCCTTTAACCTGTTCCCCCATATAATGCACCTAGTGATAGAGTCATCTGAAATTATTACCCTTCTCTTTGCATATCTCATTTTCCCTTACATTTTCTCTAAGCCCTTTCCATTTGTCCCATAATTCATACTCTTCTTCCATCCTTTTTTGTAATATTCCATTTATTTCTCTTTTCCTTGCTTTCCCCAGTATCATCCCTCTTTTCCTTCTGTGCTAAAGACAGTTGACCTATTAAGTGAGGTGGTCAAATAACTGAGTTGACTTGCACCAAAATGCATAGAGTGCAGCAACCATTTAAACACAGAATATATTGTATAAGATTCAGCAATGCAGTCAAATTTTGGAATTTGTCATGTTCACTCCCTGCTTCTTGCACATAGAGTGTTGTCACTATGTAAATGACATGAAGGGGACAGTTGTCTAACCTGATTCATGCCATGCTGTATCCACTCCTTCTTCCAGTAATGTACAATCGCGTATCTTTGATTCTCACCTCTATATCAAAGGTTCATTCTTGAACTCTATGAAACCACTAATGAGCTTACTTCTCATTTAGTCTGACTCATTAAATACCTAATATCTAATATAATTTGAAAAAAAAATATTTACAAGTCCGGCAGGTCTACCTAAGTATTCTTCCTTATTTTGGTCCATCGGGTAGTAATAGTAGTCTAGAGTTGCTCATGATCTAGCATGTTATGTCGATTCCTTCCATGTTCTCTGTTTCCCTCTCCTAATGAATCTTGCAGTATCATTTGTCACTTGTACGCTTTTGACCTGCTCTGAAGAATCTGATCTAATAAAACTGTTTTTTTTTTTTTGTTAGGTGTTATAGACAATTCTATACTAATGAAATTCAGCTTTGCATGCATACTACACCTTTCTGCATATTCTTATGTGTGATGTTTATAGTGTTGATTATTTCTGATCAATAAGGTGATGAATTTCATGTCTCCCCTGTAAAACACTTCTGGTCCATTGGGTTTACCTGACCAGCAAATGAAATAGAGAAACAAAAATTAAAAAAAAGTATGATGCTACAAACATGTGCCATATACACAAGCACAAACTCCTGCAATGCGAGATGAAGTTCTGTGCTACGCTTTCGATATAGCCCCTGTTGTTTGTCTGAAAACAAAAGAGAAGCTTGGTAAGACTGTATAAATACTCAGATTCATTCTTATTCACTGTGGCAACACAATTATTCTGTCATGTTCCAGTATTAAATTAATACTGGTGACAGTCACTGGTAGTAGAAGGAAAGTAAATTTGCTGTCAGTTTAAAAACTGTAATGCTTATTTAATGGTTTAGAATTAATGAAAAAAGGAATTCAGTTCATGAAAATTTTGTAAGAAACAATATACAATCACCTCTATTTTTCAGAAAAAAAGTTTTTGTTGTTTTTTTGTAACTTTAATGCTGTTAGAACTTTATAAAAGTTAGGGACATTCTGAATTACTTTGGCATCTGTAAAATTAACATTTTTAAAATGGCATTTGTATTAATTGTACAAAATGGGGGAGGACAATTCCACAGAAATTTTAAAATGACTTTTCCAGTCCAATTAAGCTTAAAATAGCCACAATTCTTCATGCTCAGTATAAATGGCCCATTCAATTTGTAATTTAGATGTATGATTTTACACATAATGCCTGTGCAGTCAGGTTCAGAACATGGAGCTTAATTATTCAGAGAGACTCAAGATGGAGCAATAAATCTAGTCATTGACACTACATAGCTGTATGACCCTCCAGCATGCTGTAATGGATTATTAACAATTCTCAAGTCCTTTCAACTTTTGCTTAGAATGTTACGAAATAAGAAATCTTTACACATATTTTATTTTGCAACAGCAATCATATTTAGTCACATTAGTTTGTCAGGAACACAATTAATCTGTGCAAAAATGTAATCTGTATGTGTTAACCTTATGCCAAAAATAAATGATTACAAAGCACGGGGTGAAGCTGGAACAAGTGCGGGGTTATAGAGTCCACTGAATACTCACTGTTACCAAGAACATTCTGTTCATAAACATCAAGTCATTTAGCATTAAGAATACATTTTAATACTGTCTGTTTATTCTCCACTTCTTGAATATAAATAATAAGAAACATAGGAAAGTACACTGAATGGAAAATAAATTATGTTGTTTTATCAATAATCATAGCACCATAGGGCTCCTTAAAATACATTTATTTATTTGTGTTTTGTCAAATGGGTTAGCCCTGATATATTTTAATGTTAATGCCCCAAAGTAAGAAGTAATGAAAGATATATTCCCCCGGATTTACTAATCTCCCATGCAGGACTATCTTAGTCCTGCATGGAAGTGACCGTTTAGGAGCAGGACGGCAGCATGCCATGCATATTAATGAGGCACGCTGTTAGAACTTCAAGGCTTACACGGAGTGTGTAAGAGTGCAGGGGGTGTGTCTGAGAGCAGAGCTCTCAGAATAAACATGCCCCCGCAATGTAGAACAGCAGAAAGGGGTATGCAATGAGCAAGACCGCTCACAGGTGACCACATATCCCCAGCAACAGTCCCCCTTGTGCATAACAGCAACAGAATGTATAAATAAAATGAAGAAACACTTTTTTATTTTTAAAAATTCTATTACAGCTAACCGTAGGTGCGCGGGTGTGTCCATTGCTTAGCTACAATTAATACAGCTTAAATGGCTGAAGAGGATAACAAGGAAGATATATACAAACGAAACAGTATAGCAATAGTATAGTGGGCAGAGCATTCACCTTACGAGCAGGTATTCCCGGTTTGAGTCCCACTGCAGCAGATTCCATTTTCCATGGCAAAGCACGTTATGAGTAATATTTATAGGTTCATAGGTAGGTACTAGGCTATCTGCCCAAAGGCATTTATAAGCCTAGTCAGAATGTGTTGGCTTTTGCCGCTCCCTTAGATTAGTTCCCTGTGCCTCTGTCCAGCAGAGTCATTGAAGTGATCCCCGAGGTAAACTTTCTGTTTCCCATCCACTCGTCAAGGTTTCTCTTGAAGAGGGTTAATGAGGAACTCTGCCTAATGTAGATTGGAATCTTGTTCCAGAGCATGGGAAGTCTCTGGGACAGGACTCTATCCCTCCAGCACATCCTATTTATTGTTGTGGTGATGTTTAGATCCCTGGAGCATGTGGCTTGAGGGGATATGGTTTTCTTTAGGTGGAGCATGTCCATCAATTCTGGGTTGGACATGGCCTTGTATGTCAGGCAGAGATCACCTCTGAGTAGGCGGTATGCAACCAAGTACAGCTGGAGTTTCTTCAGTCAAGCTGCATAGGGCATCTGCTTGAGGCCGGTGATCCTCTTGGTGAGGAACTTTTGTGGTCTTTCCAGTTGTTGCAGGTGTCTTGAAAGGTACATCCCAAATGTGGCATTGTACTCTATGATGGGTCTGATGAGTGATGCATAGAGGGGCCCAATGACCTCTTTCGATCTGGATGCAAACCTTTTTGTGATTAGGTGGGCCACATATAACGATTTTCTAACCACTTTGGCAATGTGATTATCAAAGGAGAGGTTACTATCTACTTGGGACCCCAGATCCCTTATTATGTCTTCTGTATTTAGGGGGCTACCACCTATGTGGTAGTTTTTGGGTACTTTGTTTTTTTCCAAAGGGGATGACTATGCACTTTTTGGCATTTAGCTTGAGACCATGGTTTTGACACCAGGTATCTGTCTCAGTGAGACCCTTTTGGAGGATGTCTGTGTCAGCCAGAGAGTCAATTATAGCCCATAGTTTGCAGTTGTCTGTAAACTTTGTAGCCATAGTCCTCCTGTGCTTGCCTGTACCTCTGGGAAGTATATGCCGAACAGGAGGGGTCCTAGGACTGAGCCCTGGGGAACATCACTTGAAAGTGGTTTAGAGTCAGACCTAGCTCCTGCAACTCTTACCATGTGGGTTCTGTCCATGAGCCATTTGGCAACTCATTTCGTGACGTAGGCATTTATGGTCAGGCTGGTGAGCTTGTCTATAATACTTGAGTGGGGAATGGTGTTGAAGGCCTTTCCAAGGTCTAGGTAGGCTGTGTGGATCACCTTTCCCTCATCTATAGCCCTAGGAACTGTCTCAAAGAAGTCCACCAGGTTTAGTAGGCATGATTTGCCCTTAACAAAGCCGAACTGGGTTGGGTCCAGTGTTTGGAGGTTTTCAATGTCTCTGTTTATGAGATCCATGATGATGCACTCCACAGCTTTGCAGACCAAGCTAGTCAGGCTTATAGGGCGATAGTTCCTGGGGTCCGTTGTGGCTCCACCTTTGTGGAGCAGAATATCCATTGCTGTGCACCACTCTGTGGGCACGTAGCCTGTGGAGAGGCTGAGTTTAAACAGTATGTTTAGGTGAGGGGTTAGTTCATCTTTGAGCTCATGTAGGACGCAGCTTGGGACACCATCCAGTCCCATTGATGCTGTGTGCTTGGCTTTGGAGAGGGCTGTTTTAACCTGAGTGTCTGTGATTTCAGGGGCACTACATTCTTCTGGTATAGTTATGGGCCCTTTTGGGGGTGAGGGGGGGAGAAGTTTGCACTGAACCTGTCTGCCAGGATGTTGGCTTTATCGGTCAGTTCAGTGTATTTTATGCCATTCTGCACTAACTCCAAGCAGATCTGAGAATTGCCACTTAGATTCTTGACATAGCTAAAGAATGCCTTGTGATTATCTTTGGAGTCCATGGCAATTTTTCTTTTGAAGCTAGCCTTGGATGATTTTATGAGGGAATGTAGTTTCTTGATGATACTGATCAGGTTTGTCTTCCCTTCTTGGGATTTTACTCTTTTCTGTACTAGTTTCCTCCTTCTATTGTATAGCTTGTTTATGGCAGGAGTCCACCAGACTGGTTTCCTTTTCTTGGAGGAGTGAGTCTTGGTTTTCTTTGGGATAGCATGATCCATGCATTCTTGTAGGTGCCTGTAGAGTGCATTAGTAAAAGATTTAGCAGCTTGGACAGCATTATCCTTTAGCATGGGGCTTTGAAACTTCCCACCTCGGTCTTAAGTAACGTAAAGTTTGCTTTTGAAAAGTTTTTCACAGTGGTTTCTTTGACCAGGGGTGGTCGTGGAATGTGGATATCCAGAGTGATTAGTTTATGGTCAGATCTAACCAGTGAGGGGTTGACCTCCGGTGTGGAACACCAGTCGCCCATGCTGGTGATGACCAGGTCCATTATGTTGTCACCTCTAGTGGGGGTGTTAACCAGTTGATCCAGGGTGTTTGAGTTTATAAATTCTAGGAAATGTTGGGCCAGAGAGTTCGTACTTGAGTAGTTCTCCCAGTAAATGTTTGGATAATTGAAATCATCCAATATCAGGGTGTTTGGTAGGACCTTTATGTTTCCCAGTGTTTCCAGGAATGTGGAGTGTGGGTCCTGGGACATGGTGGGTGATCTGTAGCAAGCTATAATTTGAATAGCAGTTTTGCCCGTTGTTAGTTGCACGTGGATGATCTCTGTAGCATCGTGCTGTGCTACTAACCTGGAGGTGTGGGTATCCTTGATGAATATGGATACACCACTGCCTTTTGAATTTCTGTCCGGGTTTTGTGGCCAAAATGTATGGTATGAGTTGTAGCCCGGTAGTGCTGGGGTGCTCTCTGCAGCCTTAAACCAGGTTTCTGTTACTGCACATATACCGATTTTCTCCATACTGAGGAGTGCCTCAAGTGCGTGCATTTTGAGGTTTAGACTTCTGGCATTGAGCAGCATTAGCCTCAGTTTTTTGTTACTTGGGCTATTTACAGTGGTGGGTTTGTCTTTTGAGCCTTGCCTAAAAAAGTCACTGTGGGGATGGCAAGAGCCTTGGCCAGTATTCAAAAGCCTAAGGGTGACAGGTGCAAGCCATCTCTAGCAAAGCAGCGTGGCTTGTCGAGCATGTCATCCCAGGCTGACAGACACTGGATCCCCTTTGAATGACTCCAGAAGCTTAGCCAATTGTTGAAATTAATATTTTTTTCTCTATACCATGGCATCATTCTTGGTGAGGGCAGGATGTTTCTTAGGGTCAGGGTCATACCAGCCTGGGCTCCGTGATCAGAGAGCTCCTCCATGTCTCTTTTCATGTAGTCCAGGAAGGTACGACTCAGGTCATTCACACCAACATGGACAAATGACAGAGTCATATTTGTACTTGTTCTGGAGTGACCTGAGTGCTTGTGTTATGTGGCAGATCCTGAAACCCGACAGGCAACTAACAGTAACCTTCTCCTTGTTCAGCCTAGTGAGTGGGACGTCAGTGTGCCTGACTATAGAGTCACCTATTACTAGTGTGTTGGGTATGTTATTTTGCCTTAAGGGTTTGTGATTGTGTGGCACACTGGTTTTGTGAAGTATGTGTTTCATGACTTGTGTTGGGGGGTGGAGGTTGCTTGGATGTCTGCTTTGGAGGTCTCTCTTGCTTTTGCAGATTTTTATTTAGAGCCTCCGAGTATGTTTTTGTGTATTTATGTGAGTTTTTTCCCAGTGCTGGTTTCATAGGTCTATGTAATACTGGTGGTGTGATGCAAATAATTCCCTTCTTCTCTTGACTGCCAGGTCCAGTCTTGGGTTGGGAGAGCTTAGCCTTCAGTCTGGCTGTATAATTGCATCTCTCGCATGTATTCGTGTTTGGTGGAAGGAGGAGAGGGTTGTCTGCGTACATGAGGCAATTGTAACATTGCCTCAAAATGCCCAGATTCACCAGTTGGACTGAAGAGTACACCTGAAACTGCCCTTTGGACATGCCTGAATAGGTACAGTGAACTCTTTTACTAATTGGCTGGTAAGGTCAAATAGAGAGCCTTGTCCTTCTCTACAGTATAGGGGGGTCTATTGCTAAGGTTTATTAGTGCTTGCTATACATTTTGGGCAAGTGCAGGGATGAGAAGTGAATGATTTGAGTGCTTAAGTTGAAAGTTTGTCTAGTTCCAAGGGAAAAATTGAAGAGTAGACTTTGTGGATCCGGAAATAGTTATATCCTAGCTAACCAGCACTGCCTGGCTTGCAAAACCATGCAAATGCGGGTTTTATAGCAGGGAAATGAAAGAGATAGAAATTAGCCCAAAATGACCAATAAACTACTAATTACTGGGCTGAAACCACTACTCCAGGGACAGATAGGCTGCTCAAAGCTCCCTCTCTCACAGTAAACAGAGAAACTTCCTTCTATCCAAGTAAGGTAGGGGCAAACACAGAAACTTGTAACACAGCCTTGAATTCAGCACTAACCTGAAAACTGGACTAAACTAGCTTAGAAAGGTGGGAATATATATATATATATATATATATATATATATATATATATATATATATATATATATATATCAAAAAAAACACTTTAAATGCACAGAAATGGCTATCACACTTGAGTGCGTAGCCTACAACAGTTAAACAGGTCATTTAAACATAAAAATAACTTTGTTAAAGTGCAGGCATTAAAATAAGTACAATATGTAGCTGAAACAAGCTTTTTAAATCACAGAAACTCTAGAAAATCAGCGTTTTAGGCGGAATTAGCTAAAGGCAACAAGAAAATGCAAAAAATAGATACTTAATCACTCCAAAGTCTTTATTTTGTCTCTCTGCTGCTGGAGAACTCTGCAGGGCACCAGGCAGGAGCTTACGGAGCTGCATAACTCACTAAATAACATATGTTTATGAACTAGAGTACTGCAGTAAATGCACATGTAAGGTGTCAGTGTCATAATGAATAAGGCACTAGTAAGCAGGTGTAAGCACAAATAAGCAGTAGTAAGCATATTTAAGCACTAGTAAGTGGGCTTAAGCCATTTTGCGTGGCGGTAAGCAATGCCCAAACTAGTTAAGCAATTCTAAAGCTAACACTGTGTAAGCAGATATAACGGCAGGTTAGCAGTGCTTAGCATTGTGCAAACCTGCTTACAGCTGCTCAAAAGTGCCTTAATCACTCTGTATCCAATGGCCCTTGTTCTGCCAATCAACAAAATAAACAGCCATACAGGTCTCGAACCCAGGACCCTATACACCATAGTCTCAGTATTTATCCACCAAGCCATCACAGAAGTACAGAAGAATGAGGGAGTAGCAAACACGTCTTCACCATAGTATAACCAAACTGAAACTGTGAAAGGAATCAGTATACAATCATATGTACCATAACCCACTACATAACATAAATATGTAAACTGGAGTACAGCAGTAAGCCCAGAAGTTAGGCATAATTGCAATAGAGTGTTGAAGTCCCAATGAAACACAAGGACCCCACAGAGTGTATGTATACATTAATCGTGGATACCAGGCAGATATATAAGATGTGGGAGGTTGCACACACAAGGTGCAGGGTTTGATTCTCACATGTGGTAACTGGCTAGGCTTAAAATGGCCCACAAGGGCAGTTAGCCTAGTACAAATCTATGAACCTATGAACCTATAATGAATAAGAAATCAATGCCAAAAAGAAAATATAATGCAAAGTCTAATGTAAGCAATGCTAAGCATTGCACAGGCCAGCTTAGAAGGTGTGAGCAATGTGTAGACCACCTAACTTATTGTGCCCAGTGGTATTCCTCTTTAAACAATGCCAACCTTAGGTAAGCAGGTTTGCCCATAGCTTAGCTTTTTCAAAACTGGCCAATCATGGAAAGTGCAGGAAATCTGCCCTACTTAAACCCAAGAGGCAGGAATAAATCTCATAACTGGTTGTAGCTTCCCCTTGCAGGCAGTATGGCAGTAAGGGGAGAAGGAGTGTGCTTCTGGGTGCAGCACTGGTGCATCCAGGAGTCCAAGGTCATGACAGGACTCCTAGTTAAAGACCATGCTGAGAGACTGCTGCAGGGCCAGTACCAGGGCTCCCTATATAAGGCAGAGGACTGGTGCCATCTCACCCGTGACCTCACCACTGCCCCTGGCATACCCTGAACTGGTGAACAGGTCAGGCAACACTATGCCAACCTGGAGTGGCGGAAGGGGGACCTCTTGGAGGAGTGGCTCCAAGAGGCTAGAGCATTAGGGGATATTCCAGCCATATGCAAGTATCACCCCAGTGTGGGTTTAATAATTGCCAGCTCAGGTTTATCATGGATAGGTATGGCTAAATATACCTCTTATGTCCCCCACAGCTGCAATGGAGTGGGCCGCGAACCAGGAGCCCCACAGTCACCTGGCGAGGTTGCGACGCGAGGAAGGTCAGTAATACTCATGCATTTACTGTAATAGGAAATAAAAATAAAAGTAGTAGTAAATTAATTGCTTGTATAAAACCTGTATTGTTCAAGACAAGTGCTGCATACACTAGAGAATATGGCAGGAAGAGTCTTATATTGTTTGTAAGTCAATAAAAGTGTAATAGCCTGATGAAACAGGTTTAACTGCTGGACTGCATGTGTATATCCTGGTATCATATGGTAATGTAGATATGCAATTATGTAATAGTACTGTAGTATTAAGCACTGTTACCCACACCATGCACCATAAATTTAATGTATAGGAATGCCTGTATATGACAGGTGTAATCCACAGTGGCTATTTAGTACAACTGAGAGACACATAGACAGTAAACAGGGAAAATTCAGACACCAAAAACAGAATAGCACATGCAACTGAGATGTGAACTGTTTTCTTTTTAGCATACACAGCCACGGTTCGAAGCCAGTGGTAGTAGTCTGCATACAGAATCATATCCCACAACTGTACAGATATGTCCAGAATGTCAATTAAAGTGGCCCATATCTGTTGCCTATCAACCTGTCCCCCTGGGAAATCGGTGGGATGATCCCAGACATATAGGCAGCTAACAGGAAACACAACTGATTGGCACACAGCTATGAGAACAAAGCTGGCACACAAGCAACTCCCCAATACCTTATGTGACTAACAAGCCACGAATGTCCCATTCACACCTCAACTTGTCAAGCTGTGATCAGAGTGTGAACAGTAACAGAGTGAGATGTATGTGCATAATAGTAATGTGGTAACTGGTACTGTGTGGGGAACATTCAGGTAGTACTAATAAACATTCCTCCCACAGGTCTGTCAAATACCAACACTGTGGCCAGAAATACAAGAATGATATGCATTTTCTCTGAATAATTAGGTATTACACATCATTGTCACCCACACTGTCCTACAACATATAATGGCCTAGGAAATCTGTATATGAGTGTTGTAATACAAGGTCAGAATGCATAAGCACAGGGGATTAATAAAACAGAAAGCACATTGGAGATATACAGCAATATCTATATAGCAGATACAACTGTGATGGACATTGTTTATGTTGTAGCAGACACAGCCATGGTCTGAATCCTGGGAGTGGAATTAGACTGCATACAGATTCATATCCCACAACTGTACAGATAAGGCCAGAATGTTAAGTATATGTGCCCATATCTGCTGCCTGTCCCCCTGGTAAGTCTGTGGGATGATCCCAGATGTGTAGCCAGCAAACAGGGAATAAAAGTGATTGTCAAACATCAAGAGCACACACCTGTCACTGTAGCAACCCCCAAAACTGTTAGGAGAGTAATATTTCAAGTATGTCCTATCTACACTCCCATGTTGTCAAGCTGTGACCAGAGTGTGTACAGTAACAGAGTGAGATGTATGAGCATTATACTAATGTGTAATCTGGAACATTGTGTGGCAACAGCCAGGTAGTGCTAACAAACATTGTTCCCACAGGTACATTGGATATGAACACTGTGCTGAGAAATACAGACCGTTATAACCTGTACTGGTACTATTCACTCTGGTATTGTAGGGAATTGTGAGTGTTGCAGTTTCTCTGAATAACAAAGTATCACTGGTCACTTCACCCACACTGTGCTACATAATATAACTGTGTAAGAAAGCATGTATACTTGTGTGTCAGGTCACTAAAGAAGTAAGAGGGCAATATTCTAGATATGTCCGGGCACACCGGCATCTGGTCAACACATGGCCAGAGTCTGTGCAGAAAGAGTTGGATAGCTATGTACAAAACAACAACCCAGAATCCAGGAGTATGTGCAGAAACAGTTAGTGTTAACAAACCTTCCCTCCACAGGTATACCAGATAAGAGGTGTATACTGCAGGTAAATCTGGTTCATATGTAATGATGATGACAGCCATATCACTGTCCAAACTAAGGCTATAGGGTAGTGTAGTAAGACTTGTAAGGTACAGATAACAGCACTGACTACAAAAGTAATGTGGACTACAGGAATATACTAGTTGTTAGTTGACACCCCCCCCCCAACATATCTCCAACAATAATCAACATATCCACCCCAACTGGTATTTAATGACTCTGATAATGTGCAATTGTTTGATAAATATTTTCATGGTTCCCATACATGTGCTATATTGAATAATTCCAACACTGGTGGCATGGTGCCATCAATGTACCACTGTGGTCCCATATATGCATGTGTTCTGTTTGCATTGCAACTGTTCCGTATTTGGTGTCTGGGTTAATGGGAATATATATGCATGCTGTTAAACCTAACCCTGGAATGTGTTGACTATTACAAACCCACAAATTATGATGAAATGTAAACACTATAGCATGCTTGGGAAGGCCGGTCCCAGTGGACCCACTTGTCCCACCTTAGCTGGCCATGGCACTGGGCACCAGCATGTTTGGGGACCAACCTGGGGCCTGTCTGTCTGTTGGTCCTGCACCACCTTCGGGTGGTCCAGCCTCAGGGGATGAGGCTCACCCCCCCCTGCGAGTGGGCGCGGATAGGCACCTGTCACCCATCACCAGATTGTAGTTGTGGTCCGTAGAGTGATCAACAAGCTGTTTGGTGATATTCTAAGCCAGCTCGAGGGCTGCGTGTCACAATTAGAGAGTCAGCCTGGCTCTGTGACTCAGCCCCCAGCACAGCCACCTTCAGGGCTGTGAAGGTGCAGTGGTTACTGCCCATGGGTGGGGACCTCAGTCCCACTGTTTCCACTAGGGGGCTTGCGGACTTTGATTTCCCAACACCCCTCCCCATCAAGATGTTTACCCTCCACATGTATCGTATACTGCCCCTGTATGTGCCTTGTTTGTCTTGTCTGTTAACCTACCCAACCTACCTCCCCAAATATCCCTACTACCCCTCTCCAACATCCCACTCTCACCTGAGAAAAAAAAGAGCAATCTGTTACCACAAAAAAATCTCGCCCATACATAGCTGTCCATTTCGCGCACATGTCTACTGGACATATGTTATCCAGTCTAATTGGCATCACAATGTATTATTGTTGTCCTCACCCCATCCCAGGGTTTGACTGTCCAAATTTACCTCCAAATTCAGTGTATATGCACAGCTGTTGCTGTAGAAGAAATGGGCAGCTATGGACCTTCCCTACACCCTTCCTGCACACCTCTGGCTATTTTCCCTGCTGCCTTTCCCTCTTTGTGCCCCTTTTTTCACCACTTTCCTATCAACCCCTTTTTTCTTTTCTTTTAAAGAAATTAGCTTGGGTTAAGTGGGAGTAAGCACTTTTAAGCAGCAGTAAGCATGTTTAAGCATGTTTGCGCAGGGGTAATCAATGCCTACACAGGTTAAGCAATTCAGAAGCTGAGTATAAGAAACTGTAACTGAAAGTTAGCAGTGCTTACCTCCGTGCAAACCCATTCAAACCCACTTACAACTGCTTTAAAGTGCCTTAATCACTCTGTATCAAACAGCCCGTGTTCTGGCCATCAACGAAACAAACAGCATCTGCATGGCTCAAACGAAGGACCCTGCACACCATAGACAAAGTGATTTACCACTAAGCCATGCCAAATATACATAAATTTGATGTTTTCAGAAACATATCATCCAGCCCAGCCATGAAACAGTACAGATATCTAAACAGATGCAACATATATATATATATATATATATATATATATATATATATATATATATATGTTTAGAAATATATACATATATATAAATATATATGAACATACATACATGCAAATGCCTACATCGACACATATATATGTCTACATCTATATGTCTACATATTCACAGTAAGTTACATATATGTACGCAGATATTCACAGCAAGTTACATATATGTACGCAGATATATACCTATGTAGGTATATATGGACATGGTTTTTTTTTTATATATATATATATATATATATATATATATATATATATATATATATATATAGGGCCATACATCTGTAGATAGCAATGGTAGATTAACTAAAACATATATGTCTGCATGCACTGTTAATGGGGTTGAGAGGCACCAAACAATATACGTCTTGTATGAATAGGCATACCCCCCACAGCCAAACATGTCCACCCTGCAATATACTACCAAGTGTTGCAGATCCCATAACCAGGACCTGACATGACATGGGCACAAAATGTTAACAGTAGTACATCCCACCTGTATGGTGTCAGGCTGGTATTGATAACACATCATGCAGTACAGTCTGGCTCCAATAGGAAATGTAAAATGTGGAAGATATTAACATCCCCAGGATACATATACACATATATGCAGATACATATATATATATATATATATATATATATATATATATATATATATATATATGACTACACATACACACACAGACATATGTACAGTAAGATACATATGTAGAAGGTGCACACAATATGGAACAGCTACTATGCCTACAGTTAACACCTTAACAACTGGACACTGTATGGGCCACCCATACAAATGACTATCATTGCCTGCAACTTATACCCACAGAGAGGTCATAGGAAAAAACACCACACACAGGTTTGCAGAAATGGAAAACTTTAATCTGTGTACTATTACAGTTCTATATGCCATGTCATATAGGTTCATAGTTTAGTACTAAGCTAACTTCCCTTACGAGCCATTTTAAGCCTAGCCAATTATCCCTTGTGAGACTCAAACCCTGCACCTTGTGTTTGTAAGGCAAACACCTTAGCTATTAAGCCACCCTCCCAACCTCATATAGCTGGTCAGACTCTGAAATCCATATAAATAGAGTAATGCAACTGTGAAACAGTTATACTAATACAGTAGTCTGGAAAGGTTCACAACTGTTGCTGTCCAGGCAGCTGTCCAGGCAGCCGTTCAAATTGTACAATAGTAAAGAGAGTCTGGGCCACAGGATACCAAATAATCAACAGTAAGTAATGCAGTTGTATAGTTCAGCAGCCTCTATTTACACTCTGTACAAAATCACTACGTGGTAAGGACTTTAGTTAACCAATTGGGATGTAACTGTTACATAACAAGGCATAACTGACACCATCACAAGCACACTGACAAACAGAACAGTTTGTATGGAAGGAGGCAGTAGGCATGCATTAACCCAATTTATGTAAGTAATGTAAATATAGGTGAAGTATATGGTACTGTACATCCAGATACCTTAAGGCAGCTCACCCCTGATACCCCCACATTTTGTAACACCCTAGGTCATTTATGGTGCACCCCCCAGACTCAATAACACAGGGCCATATACCAGTTACATACACTGACCTCTGGAGTGCATAAGGGCACACATATATTGTGTAGGTGAAGCCCATACATATATGGCCCTAGCCCCATCGTATACGTGGGGGATACAACAGCAGTGGACTGATGGCAGCAATGGCAGTGTGATATACTCACAGCTCACTACAGAAAACCCTCTGACAGCATGTCATATGTGCAAAGCTTGGTATGTAGGTGGAAGACAGAGGCTTGAACACAGGCCCATATGTGGAAAATTGTTGCCATACACTAAGCAAGTTATTGGCCTTACAGGATAGTCTGCAGCATACCCTTAGTCAGGGAATTGAGGTTAGAAACATAAATGGATGTAGCCATGTACTGATAGCACTCAACACACACACTGCCAGTGAAATATCTGACACAGGTCCTGTGTGGTGGACAGACAAAACATGATAGGCACACCTCTGGCCACCAAGAGGATAGGCCCACAGTTGAGAGCTATGCAGACAGACTGCATTCTAAGGTAAACTAGTATGTACACACACACCCTGTAACACCAGTACTATACAAAGCATAACACAACTCTACTCATACTCTGTCTTTAGTTGTGGAACCTCCTACAAATATGTAGCTGGCCTGAGTGTGCTGGTTCTCCTGTAAGAGGTATTGCTACCTGCTGTCTATAACACTGATGCCCACACACAGGAAGGATGTCCATCACACAGGAAATATAAAGGGACCACGCCCACATGATGTAGGGATTTATAGTAGGTGGTTGCTATGCCAGTGATAAATGGAAGTACTACACAGCAAGCTGCATGCAGTTAGCAAGTGGAGGACATGGACTGGTGCAGAGGCCATCACCTGATCATGTGCATCACCTACTAAAGCCAGGCTGCAATCTATTCAAAGCAGCTCAATCCATTCACTGAAGAGAGAGAGAAAGTGAAAAAAAAAAAAAAGACAAAACTCTTTAGACTAATAGCTGAAGTCGCAGGCATTTAGCCAGCTGCCATTCAACAAGACCTCATTCCCACAACAGGTATGTGAAGTATATATACATGTAATAGAATGTAGCACCTGGTCCATCATAATGAGATAGATGATGTGGAATGAGTTATATATGCCATCAGGTGTTGTTTCATAGTTTCATAGTATAGTACTAGGCTATCTGCCCTGGGGCATTTATAAGCCTAGCCAAAGTGTATGTGGCTTTCGCCACCCCATGTAATGATACAAAAGTGTACAATTTAAATTAAATTTAGTTTACTGTGCCTCTATCTAGCAATGACACAGAGATGACCCCCGGGGTAAACCTACAATCACCCATCCATTCGTCCAGATTTCTCTTGAAGAGAGTCAGTGAGGGGGTCTGCCTAACATGGACAGGTATCTGTTCCAGAGTGCGGGAAGCCTCTGGGTTATGAATCTGTCCCTCCAGCATGTCCTATTCATGTTTGTGCTGAGGTTTAGATCGTTAGCTCTCATGGCTCTGATGGATTTGGATTTTTTTGAGGTGGAGCATGTCCATTAATTCTGAATTGGACATGGCCTTGTACATAAGGCACAGATCACCTCTGAGCAGGCGGTATGCTACTGAATAGAGCTGGAGCTTTTTCAGTCTGGCAGCATATGACATATGCTAGAGACCCTTGATCCTCTTGGTAAGGTACTTTTGGGGTCTCTCCAGCTGCTGCAGGTGCCGGGTGAGGTACATACCAAATGGGGCATTGTACTCAATCATAGGCCTGATAACGGAGGAATATAAGGGTACAATAACATCCTTTGATCTGGATGTGAATCCCTTCATGATAAGGTGGGCAATGTAGAAGGTCTTTCTAACCACTTTGGTGACGTGGGTGTCAAATGAGAGGTCACTGTCAACTTGGGTCCCCAGGTCTCTGATTACTTTTTCCATACTTAATGGATTACCACCTATGTGGTAATTTGTGGGTACTTTGTTTTTTCCAAAGGGGATGACTATACATTTTTTGGCATTTAGTTTAAGGCCATGACTCTGGCACCAGTCGTCTGTTTTTGTGAGGCCCTTCTGGAGGATGCATGTGTCAGCTGGTGTGTCGACTCTGGTGCCTAGTTTGCAGTCGTCTGCGAACTTTGTCAGCCACAACCCCCCTATGTTTCCTGCACATCTAAGAAATAAATGCCAAATAAGAGGGGTCCCAAGACAGAGCCCTGTGGGACTCCACTTGTGACTGGCTTAGAGTCTGACATAGCTCCAGCTACTCTGACTTTGTGGGTTCTGTCCTTTAGCCAGTTTGCACCCCATCTTGTGACAAGCAGGTTTTCATTTAAGCTGTTGAGCTTGTCTATGATGCCTGAGTGGGGTATTGTGTCGAAGGCTTTTGCCAGATCCAGGTAGGCTGTATGAACTGCTTTGCCTTCATTGATGGCTCTAGTGACTGTTTCAAAAAAGTCCACCATGTTTAAAAGACAGGATCTGCCTTTTACAAAGCCGAACTGGGTAGGGTCAATTGTCTGTAGGTCCCCGAAGTCTTTGTTAATGATTTCCATAATGATCCTTTCCATAGCTTTGCAGACCAGGCTGGTCAAGCTTAAGGGGCGGTAGTTTCCAGGGTCTGTAGAGGTGCCACCTTTGTGGAGTGGGACCAATGTAGCTGTACGCCAGTGTTCAGGGACGTATCCTGTAGCAAGGCTAAGATTAAACAGTGTTCTTATGTGCGGGTTTAGCTCCTCTAGGAGTTCATGTAGCACGCAACCTGGGACACCATCAGGTCCCATGGATGCTGTATTTTTATCTTTGCTGAGGGCAGCTCTCACCTGGACATCTGAGATTTCAGGGAGGTTGCATTCAGCTGAGATATTTGTTTCGTCTTTTGGGGGAGAGGGAGGGGAGAAATTTGCACTGAACCTGTCTGCCAGTATGTTGGCAATATCTATGGGTTCAGTGTATTTTTTGCCATTATGAACTAACTCTGCGCATATCTGAGGGTTTCTGCCCAGGTTTCTAACATAACTGAAGAAAGCCTTGTGATTATCTTTAGTGTCCTTAGTGATTTTTCTCTCGAAGTTGGCCTTTGATGATTTTATTAGCGAACATAGTTTTTTGCTAGTGCTGATCAGGGATGCCTTCCCTTTATGAGATTTTGCTCTGTCTTGCAGTAGCTTCCTTCTCTTGTTATAAAGTTTGTTTATGGCTGGGGTCCACCAGATAGGATGTCTGCCTTTGGTGGAAAGGGTCTTGGTTTTATTTGGGATTGCATGATCCATGCATTCTTGGAGATGCCCGTAGAAAGCATTTGTGAAGGATTCAGCAGTGTGGGATGTGGTTTTCACTGGCCCAGGGGGCTTGAAGGATACCATTTCAGTCCTAAGGCTCTTGAGAAGTTTCTCACTGTGGTCTTTTGTGCTGGGGGTGGAGGTGGGATATGAATATCTAGGGTTATTAGTTTATGGTCTGATCTCACTAGTGAGGGGTATACTTCCGGTGTTGAGCATTTTGTCCCCATGTTTGTAATGATCAGGTCAAATATATTATTTCCCCTTTAGGGGGAGGTGACTAGTTGTTCCATCACATTTGAGTTGATGAATTCCAGGAACCTTTGGGCTAGGGTGTTGGGGCTTGAGTAATGCACCCAGTCTATGTTTGGGTAGTTGAAGTCTCCCAATATGATGGTATTTGGTGAGACATTCATATCTTCTAGTGTCTTCAGGAAGGCTGAATGGAGTTCCTGAGATTGCGAGGGTGGTCTGTAGCATGCTACAAGTTGTATAGCGGTTTTGCCTACAGTTAGTTGCACATGGATGGTCTCTGATGCTTCGTGCATTGCCACTAACCTGGAGGTGTGGGTGTCTTTAATGAATATGGACACTCCCCCTCCTTTTGTGGTTCGGCCCAGGTTTTGGGGCCGAAATGCATGATACGAGGTATAACCTGGTAGAGCTGGGGTGCTCTCAGGAGCCTTGAACCAGGTTTCAGTTACTACACAGACATCGATGCTCTCCATACTGAGGAGTGCTTTGAGAGCCTGCATCTTGAGATTTAGACTTCTGGCGTTGAGCAGCATTACCCTTAGTTTTTTTCCTTTATTGTTTTCTAAGGTGGTGGGTTTGTCTTTTGAGCCTTGCCTAAAAAAGGCACTATGGGGGTGGCAAGAGCCTTAGCCAATATCTGGAATCGCAGTGGTGACAGGTGCAAGCCTTCCCTTGCGAAGCAGCGTGGCTTGTCCAGCATGTCACCCCAAGCAGACAGACATTGGATCCCCCTAGAATGACACCAGTAATTGAGCCAATTATTAAAGCTGATCATCTTGTCTTTGTATTGTGGCATCATTCTTGGTGAGGGCAAGATGCTGCTCAGGGTCAGGGTCATACCGGCCTGGGCTACATAATCAGAGAGCTCCTCTATGTCTCTTTTCATGTAGTCCAAGTAGGTACGTCTCAGGTCATTCACGCCGGCATGGACAATGATGGAGTCATATTTGTACTTGCTTTGGAGTGACCTGAGTGCTTGTGTTATGTGGTGGATCCTAGCTACTGACAGGCAGCTCACCGTTACCCTCTCTTTGTTCAGCCTGGTAAGCGGGACGTCAGTGTGTCTGACTATAGAGTCACCTATTACTAGTGTATCAGGCATGGTGTTTCGCCTTAAGGGCTGTGATTGTTTGGCAAACTGACTTTGTGCGCTATGTGTTACATGTGCAAAGTTTTGAGGTGGTGTTTTCTTGGATGTCTGCTTTGGGAGCCTCTGTTGTTTGGTAAGTTTTTTATTAGAGCCTCTGAGTATGTCTTTGTGTTATTATGTGTTTGGTTTGCAGTTGTGGTTGGTTTATGTGAGACTGGGTTTGTTGTGTGTGTGGTTGCCTTCTCCTCCTGTCTGGTCTTGCTAGTCCTGTGTTGAGAGAATTCAGCCTCCAGTATGGCTATATAGTTGCATCTCTCACATGTGTTTGTGTTTGTTGGGAGGAGGAGAGGGTTGTCTGTGTACATTAGACAATTGTAACATTGTCTCAGGATTCCCAGATTAACCAGCTGAACTGGAGAGGACGTCAGTAATATACCACTCGACATGCCAGAACAGTATAAGGGGGCGATGTGTAACTGGATCAGAGAGAGGACTTTGAAGTGAAGTGGGTATTAGCATGGGTTGTAGGTGGATGTAATGCTTATGTTAGTTTAAGGGTGCTTCACTTAAAATAAAGGTTTTAGGAGCAAGTGCTAGGCTTATGATAAAGCGAATAGACTGATTTTGTGAAAGTAGAGCTTTCTTAAGGGAATAATTGAAGTGCAGACTTGGCGGAGCCAGGAATAGTTTAAGCCTGTTTAACCGGCACTGCGCTATGCGCACAATCGCGCAAAGCAACGCAAATGCGGATTTTAAACAGGGAACTTCAAAAGAGCTGTGATGATGTTCAACTGAACAACTGCTATGGACAATAGCGTCTGTCCCTGTGGGCAGTGGGCCATAGCCATCAACTGTGCAGATCAGCACTGACTGACAAGATGTAAGCCATCATAGTGTGTGTTGTGTAATGGGAAGTATGTACATTATGTGGCCAATAGCTGGTGGTGGAAGTAATGCCATTATGATGGACATGTGGGAATCACAGCCCACCACTGGCAGGATACTCAGGTGAATCTGTAATGTAGCATGCAGGAATGCCATAGGAGTGTAATAGGGTTACCTGCAATTGGGTCCCACATATACCCCCCTAATGTAAGGCAGTGTATATATGTGGCACTTGTCTGTGTTGTAGTAAGGTAGAACAGTGCTGCTGTACAGGACAGTGATGTGAGATTGTGGAGATGATGTCTGAATGTACCCCACATATAGGTATGCATGTGTGTACATATGTCACATATATATTCTATAAAGATATATATGTATATCAGCATGTATGTCCAGAAATATACATATACCCATGTTTAGGCATATATATGTGGACATATATACATCACATATATGTACATATATATAGATATATACCTATATGCACATGTCTGCATATATACAAACACACACACAAACATATATGTATGTAAAGACATGTCCCCTATATCATTACCACGGTGATGTGTGCTATGTGTGAGCCAGCAGCACACATAGCAATACACACAAATATCTACAGCTGGCTGTGTGTGCACCATGGATGGGTATGTCACATGTTAGTCCCTTGTTGGCACCACATTGCCCCCGTCTGTGAAGTATGCAATTGGAATATGGGGAAGTATGGCAGGTACACATGTGGAGGTGGTCAGGATTGGTAGATATTAGAGGACAGTCTACAGGGGTGTTATGTGACACGTGGTGGGTAAACACCATGGATGGTGTGTGTGGTCTGTGATGCGGATGCCCCATGGTCCCCATACTCGCAACAGCAGTCCACGTCCTGAAGTTGCCTGGTCTGGAGGCTGAGCAGGAGGAGCATGTTCGTCCTGTGAATGTGTACTGGTTGCCTCAGACTGATGTAGCACATTCCTCATGTGTCTGTGGAGCCCAGTATGGAACAGACCCTAGACCTGAGCTCAGGAGACAGGAACATGTCTGTGTTTGCCCTGGGGGGGCAACATCCCCTGGGTGGTTCCACCTGATGGTATTGCTGTAACAGTGCATAAGGAGACCCCAGGTTGGGACACATATGTGATGTGGCCAGGTATTATGGACAGATGGGTATGGAGAGATGGATCTGCTGGCCAAAAGAACATATACATGTTACTGTGTCACTGCTATAGAACATTTGTTGTTAGTAATAGTCTACACAATCCCAGTACATGTCCAACAGCATGCATCAATATCCCCAATAACACAGACTGTCAGATGTGCAGTAATCTCATGGGCAGCCATACCACTGGCATATATGTATCCATAGTGGCCCTGACAATGGCATGCAGGTGAATAGTCTCTAACAGGCCAGAAATTATAGTGTCCACACAGGGGACATGGCTATAATCACATAGCAGAAGATGTGGTACAATACAATATCTGTCCAAATGGTAGTTAAGCTGTAGCCATACTTAATGAGTTGTGTGTACAGTCTGTTGAAGCTGATATGGTGGCGGGGGGGGGGGTAACAGAGATGTGTATTACAAACTGTGGTAACCTTGCCATATGAGTTGTTCAGCCCTGTTTCCATCTTTTGTCTTTCAGCCAAGATGGCACAATCATGGTTGCCCAACTATTCCAATGCTGAGAATGATGTGTTGATCCAGCACTATTAACTGCTGTTTGGCAGGCATGCACATGAGCATCAAGAGTGGATCGCCCTCTGGAATGACCTAGTCCACAGGGTCAATGATGTTGGACTGCACAACCACAGTTATGAGCAGGTCCAGCATCATTGTATTGACCTGCTTCGCAATGTCTGGTGGCATGCTGCTGCAGTGCAGGGGGATCACCTCACCACAGGGTGCCATGCCATCCATCTCGACTGACATGTGTGGAGGAGCTTCTGGCCAGCCTCGTGGCACCTGCCCATCCAGACCACCAACAACCACTGGACCCCTTAGTTGAGGTGGGTGTCACCCACACACTGGCTGAGGAGAGTGCAGGTAAGGTCACACTGATGTGTAAATGTCTGCATTGATACAATTAGAGCATGCATATCTGACATGTCATAGATATATTGTGTTGCTGCATTGTAGTAATAAACAGATGTCCAGATGTGGTAGGATCGTGGGAATGTACCATTGATGTATGCTAGTACTACACCCAGCCTGTAGCAGTGCCAAAGGTGTGGCCACTGACATTGCGTCTCTCACCCTCTTATGTAGGTCCCTCCAGGATAACAACAAGGCAGCAGCCTGTAGCTGGTGAGTATGTTTTATGTAGATGCTTGGCAACACACCGGGCATGTAATGGTGATGGTATATTCCATGCACACATCTAACACACCTACCCTGAATGCATGCTGTACATGTGCATGTATTGTTGCTGTGAAATTCACAGTCTCACAGGGGTGACCATGATGGGATATTGTAAGGGTATGTCAGACACCTGCATGATAACTAACATCCTGTCATTGCAGAATGTGTCCAGAGGGAGTACCCTACTGGTAGTAGACATGGCCTACAGTAGTGGCATGTTCTGAACAACACCCATATACAGTGCAACACCAGTGTATATACCTGTAGGACAATGGCAACTGCTGCAGAGATACACTATGGCATAAGGCATTACAGTAGTCCATATTATCAGCTGGGATTAGGCTGCAACATGTGGTGTTCAGTGTATGGGACACTGCAAAGTGACACACATGTGTAGGGCTTACTTTTCATGCATCTGCATAAAAGCTGAAGGGGGGGGTCTCAGAATGACACACCAGTGCACTGCAGAAGGCATCCTAAGGATGGTAGGAATGGCTCTATCTGCACGTAGACAGGTTCAGGACCTGTGGCAGCCACAACCCTACCCACACAGCAATAGTGACAGCCATGTGTGAACATCATGGAATGTGCACAAGAATAGACCTTGTAATCATGCAGAATAGGGGGACATGTGTAGGGCAGACTGAACATACACTGGCAAATGCAAATGGCCCACACTGATATACCCCTGCCAGGAGCAGTGACTGCTGTAGTACACACAACATGAGGTGTGATAAACTGTCATAAGGGTGTGCACACATATGCCCACATGGTGTGTATGCATTGCGGTCAGCAGCCGCACACCTAACACAATCTGTAGACACTGCATGTTAAGGAACAAGACATATATCACATACCGGGCTCATGTACTGCTAAGATATGCAGTGATGTGGTCCCATGGCAGATCAAGGATGTGTGTGTAAAATCAATAAAGGTGTGTACACCCCCCATAGCCATGGTATGCTCTGATGGTTGTCAATGTACGGGTATTGCAGTGGTCATACATGGTCTGTTGATGTTGACAGCTGTAAATCAGGCATCAGGCATTCAGCAGTGACAACTGTCCACATATCATTCATCCACATATCATCCCAGGTACGTGTTGCTGAAAAACATAGGGGCTGTGAGAAGTAAAGTTGACATAACTGACACAGTACTACAAATTCCACAATGGGTTGTACACCTGTGAGTTGTGGTGCACAGTACATGGCAGGGTGCCAAACAGGTGCACAGCAATACTGTGTACATGGGTGCAGAGGTATCCAGGGGAAGGGGCATCACCTAGTGACACAGCACATGCATCACACACATGTATACTGTTGCTAGCATGGATTGACTATAGCTGAACAGCATGCTGTTCTGTGCCATATGTTCTGCATGTTGGCAGATGGGTAATAGGAGAACTGTGTGTACTATCATTGTGCAACCTCACCTGTATGTGTGTGTGTGTGTGTGTGTGTGTGTGTGTGTGTGTGTGTGTGTGCATCCTGGTGGTTAGTTTGCCTGCAGGGTCACTTGGAAAGTGTAGGCTGTGTGTGTGCATGTGTGTGTGTGTGTGTGTGTGTGTGTGTGTGTGTGTGTGTGTGTGTGTGTGTGTGTGTGTGTGTGTGAGGCCATGTATGCACATATGTGATTGTGGGGTGTTCATATGGCTGTACCTCCCTTTGGGACCATGCAGTACATGGACATGGACTGCCACATTACACACCAGGAATACCTGTCATGTGTGTAATCACAGAACAGCAAATAGTATAAAATGGTCTGAGCATGCAACAGGCATCCAGAGGAAAGGTAGACTCCAGGTACACACTTGATATCGCACTCAGCAGAGACGTCACCTACAACCCACGTATGCAGCTCTACAGATGCATTGGGGAAGTAGTAGTCAACACCAGGGATTGTATCCAAATATTACAGTTGTCACATATTGGGCTGACGGAGCAGCATATCTGGCATGTACTGAGCATTACATATACATGACACACCAGTGGGAGGTATTATGGATACAACATAGTAGCCCACACATATAGGGGCCATGCACATAATTTCCGGGCATACAGAGGGTGCATACTGAACGACAGCAGTGAGGCTATGTAAATCCACTACACACAGGTCAGGCAGGTAAAGTAGCAACAGGCCTTGTGTTATGGCCACTTGTGTGGGCATTTAGAGAACTGTAATGTTAATGAGTGGTATCAATGTGTGCATGTTAACAAGTGTGATGCAGGATGGGGTAACACATGGAGATACATGTGGGACTGTCTGTAAAGTCATGGACAGGTAGGTATTATGGAGGTTCGTGTGTGTGTGTGTGTGTGTGTGTGTGTGTGTGTGTGTGTGTGTGTGTGTGTGTGCGCGCGTGTGTGTACTGTTAGGCAATGCTGTACAGGTTTTAAAGTGCATTTATTGTTTTCTCCCACAGGTGACAAGGTGGGTCAGGGTCCCTCCTGCATGCAATCTGATGTAGGTGTCCATACAGACACTGATGATGATGATGATGATAATAATGTTGAGGCACAGGTGGGGTTGTCACGGGCCAACACTGCACCAACATTTGACATCCCCTTTTTAGCCACCCCACCCCCGCACACAGTTTCACTGCCTATATGCACCCCATCACCAATGGCCATAGTGGAGGGACAGCTGGCATTCAGTGGCAGTGCACAGGAAAGGGTGGTAACCATGTCTACTGTGTCCGGTCGCAGCAGGCATTGCCACATGTCTGGCAGGCCACCACATAGGCAGATGTCCCAGGGTGCTCCCGGTAGGACCACCGGACATCATGCCCCTGGTAGAGGTGACATAGCTTCTACCAGCAGAAGCACGTTTCAGGCTGTCATGGTGGTGCAGGCATGTATAGAATGTTACCACAGATAGGGCTGCTCTCACATCTTCAAATGACAAAGCCCGTGAACTGGCTGGTGCCATCCATGGATTAACTGAGTTCATGGATAGATGGTCTGATGACATGATAGCCCTCATCAGCCATGGTCTGTCCATGCTTGAACATGTGTTGGGAGTGTGGCAACATCCGTGTGGACGTAGGCTAGCAACCCCAACAACTGGGAGTCAATGTGGATGTGCCAGGACACCAAGGGGCTCCTGTAGTGGCAGTAGCAGCCCTGGCAGTGTGGAGGGTGTGCTGTCCACACCACACCACAGCAGTTCACATGCACATGGTCCTGGCCAGTCCCAGGAGGGATCTCGTACCAGTGGACAAATGTCATCAGCAGGTGAGAGTAGCACATCAAGGCCTGTACCTGGATGTGCCCGCGGAACCCCTGACAGGCCCAGTCTACATGTCCGTCGTCAGAGGCAGTGAACCCCACAATCTGCCAGGTATGGTCTGCAGCTATCCATAAACACCTGTGTAGGGCGGCCACATGGCAGAACTGTGAGCATGCTTACCCACACACTATGCAAACATACCAAGGGCAACCCCATACTCACACACACCACATCACCTCGGCCAGCTCCCCAGACTACACCCCTCACCAACACACATGGTGTCAAATGCATGGCTCCCCTTCGGTCTCCGACAAACCAACACCACACCCTGTGCATATGATGATACCTGTGCCCCATCCCTGTCATCCATACCATCGATGCAGGGACAGGCTGATATAATTCTGATGCACACAGTGACTGTACAACAGTGTACCACAGTACTGCAGTGTAACGTGTTGTAGGGAGTAGAGTGTGAGGCATATTTTGTAGGTAGAGTAGCCATCCAGCAATGATGCCTTATAGCTGTTAGTAACACTGGTTGATTGCAGTCCCTATAATGTTATCCAGTTGTGTTGTAGGTGTACATGTGTCAGCACTAGGATGCCCTGTGCATATGATGATATCTGTGCCCATCCCTGTCATCCATACCATCAATGGAGGGACAGGCTGATATGGTTCTGATGCACATGGTGACTGTACAACAGTGTACTACAGTACTGCAGTGTAACATGTTGTAGGGAGTACAGTGCATACCTCCCAACCATACCGAATAACTCGGTTTTTAGGGAGATTTGGGGTCCAAATAATGAGGTGCCACAATTCCCGAGTGGCACCCCCTCCATTTCTGACTTTTCCCAGCTTTAGTTCTTATTTTTATTTTAAATTTATTTCCCCATTTTTTTATTTTGGGCTGACGTCATCACGTGTGCAATGATATCAGCTCCATCATGGATATCATCCTGTCGGAATTGAGTTCAATGGCTCATTTCTGGCTTTCCCCATGATCTGCAAGTGTGAGTGGTTAGCAAGTTATTCAAATGAGCACTTTGAAAACAGTAAAAACATTTCAGCTGTTTCGGGAATGGGATTAGGCTGCTGCTGCACTTGCGAGCAGTTCCCCATGATATGCGATGCAAGCGAGCATTTCAAATGGATTCTTTGGCTTTAACAATGGCTGCAGCATAGTAAACAAATCTTTCAAATGGATTCTGGCTTTAGCAATGCAATTCATGTAGGAAAACTGGCTGAAGAGGAGTCTGTGTTTGTGTGTGTGTGTGTGTGTGTGTGTGTGTGTGTGTGTGTGTGTGTGTGTGTGTGTGTGTGTGTGTGTGTTCTGAAGTTTTATAGGTAATTTGCTGTAATGTTGAATCAGCTGAAAGGGCACTCTTTATGTTCTACACTTTACTTACAATGGTAAATATGTTTTGCATAATTCTCCATAATTTTTATTTGCTGCATCTTTATAGAAAAAGATGACATATTTTTTCCAAATACAGTTTCTGCACATTTCTCATCCTTGCTGCATCCTCAGTGAAAAGCCAGTTAAAGACTGTACAGATTCTCACAAAGTCTTAATTATTGATATACATTTTCAGAATTATAACTTCCCAGCAATTGTTTTACTAGCCATTGTTTTTAGTATACTTTTTTATTACACATATCTGATTTAGTTTAGGGAGAAAAAAGTACATTTTCTTTATAAAGAAAAGTGCAAATTATCATTACAATTCATTGAAAAAATTCTTGACAATCCCCACTCCATTTCTCCTAATCTTAATTAGATCTTGTCAGTAGATTATATAATTAAGGGGGAAAAGGAAGATTTGTTCCCCCTCACTAGGGTTTTTAAAAGTAGTAACTCCATAAAACATGTTCTTGTTTAAAAACATGTTGTTTACTATTAGATCATCAATGCCATTAATACCTTCTATTGTTATATGATCTTTAGATGAGCAATTTCATTGATTAATTAAAATATTATATGTACTTGAGCAGTATCTTTACTTACAACATTCAGCATAGAGGGAAGAGGGCATTTAGTTCATCCCATAGGCTTTAATAAAACTCAACAAGCTTGTCATTACTACCTTTTTAACTATAGTAAAGTGGAGTTTTATGATTACAAGCGAATGCAGAAGTACAGATTAACTGCAAACTTATAAGGAATTAAATAAAAAGATGACTTTTGTCTTTAACTCAAGGTGTTGAACAGGTCAGAGTTATAGACCAAAGAACTGTGTATGCTACAACAACAAAAATAAGACAATAGCATGACAACTCCTTATACCAAGTTTCTTGTGGTCTCAAAAGCTTATTATTAAGTGAATATGTTCTGTGTTTAAACAGTAAATGCCAACAATTTAAAATTATAGCAATAAACATAACTAGTATGAATAAACCACTGTTAAAATGTCCAAATAAAATATATTTTTGGTGTTTATAAAACAACAATATAATACAGCAGGTTATGTTTACAGTTGTTTGACATGTCTGCTTACAAAACTATGGAAAGATTATCAGGGTTGAACAGTCTCTGGGAAAAGCTTTGCCTATTTTAATTCCACAGATTTGGACTTCACTAGTTAATTGCAAGGTGCTATAGTTTCACACAGAAAAATCAGGAAATAAATATCATGCTAAACGTTTCTTGCTACAGTCCACAAGGAAGAAAATGGGTGAGGGCCGGGGTCAAACTAGACCAGAGAGTGAAGAAATACAGGTAATGCAACACCCACTGTCAAGAAGGCCAACTGAATGCTTCATTGCATTAAAAGAATGAAGACAGCTCAGCAAAGTACATGATAAAACAACCTGCTCTGCGGGGCACAATTTCAGGCTACAAATGGAATATTCCTCATACAGGACAATCGGACAGTGGAAGGCTGTGTATGTCTGTGTGTAGGCTCAAACCCTGTAACTTGGGTACAGGGTAAAAAGAGCCTGAAGTCCCTAGCCACCACCATTTCTGATTTAAAGCATCATATTTTTGATCTGTTCCGCATAAAATCTGGTTTTCAGGATTGTGGCAAATCACTGAAGGATTGAATTCACTAAATAATGACAGACATTTGAATTTCAGGCTTCATATTCTTCAGAAACTAAATGGTAACACAAAACCTTTTATTCTAGCAATTTTCTAAGTTTATAAGATCAGTATGTGAAATGTGTCCTCATTCTGAGGCTGTATTCCCCATTATTGGCTTTGTCCAGGTTTTTGGTGTTAACAGGTTGAGACTAGCTAGAGCTATGGAGAGAAGAAGTGAGAACTGAAATCACTAAATGATAGCCATTTAAGTTTCAGTCTTCCTATCCTATAGGAAATTACTGATTTGGTATAGTGGTATCATGCTCTGACTGTAGTGCACAGAGTCCTGAGTTCAAGACTTGGCAGAAAAATGCATTTTGGTAACACAATATTTTATTCTAACAACTTTCCAAATTGTTTGCCCCCCCCAAAAAAAAAAAATGAAATTGAAAATAAGTGTGAAAAGCCATGTAAGACACCTATAGCTTACACTGCTGTCATTCTATTTGCATATAATATATACATATATATATATATATATATATATATATATATATATATATATATATATATATATATATATATATATATATTTATATATATAGTGTGTGGGTGTGTAAGTAGACTTTTATGATGGTCATGTTCTGAATTGGGCAGTTATGTCATTATTGCTTCATGCATTTTGTTTCATTGCCTACTGGAAAAATGTTCAAACAATAAGTTTAAAATGTGCTCTCTAACAAGTGTGCTATATTATACAAGGAATATAATTTAATAAAGTCAGGAAGGTGTATCAAAGAACACATATATGTTTCTTGTTTAGTGTGCAAGGGGCAATGATTTGAAAACAGCCCAAAAGTAATCTTTATCCACCAATGGTCAGATGCATTTTCTTTGGATGTGATGTGTGGGTTTCAATGCTGTTTCAATGAATGTGAGTTTCAATGGCAGAGAAGTTTTAATGCCAAGTCTATTTCCATTGTGAGATAGTATTGCAGATTTGTTTAGCAGATGTCTTAGTGTTTGTGCATTGTGCTATTAAATGTAAAGATAAAATCAAAACATTTTAGAAGTAAAGCAGTATGCACGCATTAGTGTTTATGGTAAATGGAGCGAAATAGACAAGTAATGAGACATTAGAATGGCTGCAGGGGGACTCTGGTGCCATATTTTGGTTGTCCGTTCTTCAGTTTGCATTTGAAATTTGGTATACCACAATTCCATTGGAGTGGATGGGGTTACATAATTATGTATGCAAATTTGATGTTAATCAGTGTACAGATTTGTATCTATTTTTCACGGGCCTTGTCCAGATTTTTGATGTTTCCAGGTTAAGAGGTATGGTACAGTGTGAGACATATTTGGCAGGTAGTGTAGCCATTTAGTAATGATGCCTTATAGCTGTTAGTAATAGTGGTTGATTGCAGTCCCTATAATGTTATCCAATTGTGTTGTAGGTGTACATGTGTCAGCACTAGGATACCCTATACATATGATGATACCTGTGCCCCATCCCTGTCATCCATACCATCGATGCAGGGACAGGCTGATATGGTTTTGATGCACACAGTTACTGTACAACAGTGTACCATGGTACTGCAGTGTAACGTGTTGTAGGGAGTACAGTGTGAGGCATATTTGGTGGGTAGTGTAGCCGTCCAGCAATGATGCATTATAGCTGTTAGTAACACTGGTTGATTGCAGTCCCTATAATGTTATCCATGTGTGTTGTAGGTGTACATGTGTCAGCATGAGGATGGTCTGCAGTCATATTGCACAGCGGGGTATGTCACTGTGCTGACATCATGGCTGTGACATATCTGGGGTATAGTCAAACACATTTCACAGGCTACTAAACCAGTTATTGCCTGTGCCACATGGACAGGTGGCTCATAGAGGCGGGTATACCCTGCAACCTGATGTAGACCCATCCACATACATGCACACTGTTACTTGCTAACACTGGGACTAGACCCCTACCTAGCTATGTCGTGATACTGATGTGTGTGGCTTACATTGCACACACCGCACAGCGTTTAGGGTGATGTGTGTCCCATGTTACATGGTACATGCAGAACATCCCCCGACATGTACAGTATGCTAATGGGGGATGTAATGGGTGAATTTGGACAATATGTAGTGTGACATACATTCATATATACATTTACAGACACATAACAGCCAGACACACATCTGAGATACCAGGGCCTATCACTGCTAACTAACTTGACCATGTCTGCAATATGTTACAGGTAGGCTGCACACATCACATGCATAACTGGCTTGGATTGTGGTAACAGTAACCTCTATGATTGATGGTGACAGTGGTAACCATAACGTGGTACATGGGATATATACCTGGTGTACCTTGGTGTAATAGTGTTCACAGCAATCACATCCCCCACTGGATATTGTACTCCCTGAAACCCATGATGACACTCTGCCATACCCACCATCGCACATTGGACACACTGCGATAAACCCATAGTATACCCCGACATTGGTACTACAGGGATATGCATCTCATGCACATGCAACAAGCGTAGTAGGGCATGTCAATCAAGCATAGGTTGCCTGTACATATTGCAGCTGGATACCTGCCATCTGCACATCTGTACAGGGACTGACAGTCATCAGCTTGGCAGGTGACTATGCAGTAGCATGAGTGCATTGACAGACCAGTAAGGAGTATATTATGTGACACAGCTCACACACCAGGGATACAACAGGGAGGTCTCGGTGTCCAGCCATGCTTGCAGGTGTGCCTATTGTCAGTACTACATTAAGCACTCTGCTCTTGTCTGAGTTAGCACTGTCAACAATAGTACTGCCATGATACACTACATGCCAGTGTGACAGCATTTACCCTGGGCTACTACACCTGTATGTAACACATTCACATGGATAACAGTGCTGTACAGGCCTTATATATATCTGTGTCCCACACATGACACTCACACCCCTTGCTACTGTAATGACAGCACATAGGTGCATGTATTGTACATGGCATTACATACACTTATTATAGTTTATCAGACTGGGTTGTGTGTCCTCTGGTTACCAGGGCTAAGCTAAGCTTAGCAAGTATCAACATTGCTGCAATATAACAGCTAAGCTGATTTGCGCACTGGTAAGTGCTGCCTACACTGTGTAAGTGGTACGTTTACCCATAGCTTATCACTGCTTAGCTTCGTGCAAACCCACACAAACCCACTTAAAGCTGCTCAAAACTGTCTTAACCACTCTGTATCCAACAGCCCCTGTCCTGCCCAGCAACAAAATGAACAGTCCTTGCAGGTCTTGAACCCAGGACCCTTTCCACTGAAGCCACAGCACTTAACCACTACACCATGATCACTATGAAGACCACTGTAGTTTTACAAATATAGCTGTCAATACACATATTAAGTAGTATTGAACATTTGCCTGTAGTTCCAAACTTGTGTAGTCCTTGTTATTAATATGACTGTTGCATCACATATGTTGTTTTATCATAATGTGCACATAGCAGTTACATACAGAGAGATACATGTGGGAGGATATACACAACCATGACGTTTCCTCATGAAAGGAATATGGCTGTATACATATCATAGGTCTATATATGTCTACATGTACATACACATGTATACTCATACATATGTCTGTATACACATCTGTTAAGTGCTATATATATATATATATATATATATATATATATATATATATATATATGGCCATGTGTACATCTCTTTGTATGTACATATGTATATGTATAGATATATATCTATATATATATATATATTATATCTATATATATATATATATATATATATATATATATATCTATGGTTACACTTCATAATCTGAAATTACTGAAATCCCGAATTACAGTAACTCGAGACCATGAAGCCGAAAACCAGAATGCCGAAAGTGCATAAGAGCAAATTTGAATATCTGGAATCTGCACTTATGCATTTCTGGTACATCGCGTCAAATGTTATGGTGCCTGAGATTGCAGGTGAGTGAGAGTTTGTGTTTGTTTTTGTATGTTGTATGTGTGGGTAAGGGTAGGGAGGTGTAAGTGTGAGTGTGAGTGCTGGATTTGTTGGTGTTTGTGTATGTGTGATGTGTATTTGTGTGCGAGCAAGTGGAGGATGGCGTGGTGTGAGGCTTTTATTTTATGTTATGTGCGACCTCGGAGTTGGTATATATAAGTAGGGGGGGTGTGGTGTGGCTTGCCCCCCTGCTTATATGTAGTGTAGGGTTGTGTGGTTTGTGTGCTGTGGGTGGAGTGGTGTGTGTGTTATGTGGTGTATGGTGTATGTATGTTCGTGATTGTGTGATTCAGGATTGTGGATTTCGGTATTGTGAATGGTTCAAATTTCCAGTCTAGGGTTACTGAAATTTGGGATTTCAGTAATTTGAGATTATGAAGTGAAACCATGTATACATATATGTATATATGCATATGTATATATATATATATATATATATATATATATATATATATATATATATATATATATATATCTAGTATACACACACACACATTATATATATATATATATATATATATATATATATATATATATGTGTGTGTGTGTACAGATATGCCTAGTTATGCTAGTACATATATAGATATCTATAACTATATGTGCATACATATCTATTCTGATATGCCTACTACTGTCAATATATCTGTAGATATCCATACGTATATGTGCATATGTATCACTATCTGTATATGTGTAGACATGTATTGCTCTGTATACGTATATTTCTGAGTGTGTATATGTCTATCTATGTACACATACATACCCATTTATATATGTTGGTATATGTGTAATTATATATATCTGGATAATTATATGTACATATATTTTCGCCATAAGTCCTGAACATGGAGTATAGCCCTACCTCAGCCCCTATTGTCCCAACTTCGTAGTGCAAGGGGATGTCAGGTATGTATAGACTATTGCTACTGTAATAGGGATTGTCTTCACAGACATGGTGTGTGTGGGAGGTCACATCTGCTTTTCACATGTGTGCCATTGGCTACTGACAGACCTCCTAAGTACATCATAGTACAGTACCACTGCTAGCACGTAATGCCCCTGTGGACTGCAGCAGAGATATTGAGCAATATATGTGGACATTCTGACACACTCTGTACAGTCCAAAGGTATATACAGAACCCCTTAGTGCAAAACATGTGGACCAAGCCTGACAATATGGATGTTAACAGCCATGTAGATGGGTATAACACATAATGATTGGTATACATTTGCCACCATTGGTTATGCATTCACACACACCTGTCTGGCATGACACATAATAACCACTGGTGCAGAGGTGCCATGGCCACATACTACCCACTAGATATTGACATACATCTGTTCAGCATCCCACTGCTCTGTCTGACATACATGACTGTTAAGGGAGGCCCAGCAGCAGTACATCTGGCATGTATCTGGACATGACATCTCACTCGGTAAGTACACTAAGCTGCTAGGCATGTAACAAAGCATTGTGCAGGCTACAGGCAGACTGGCTCAACACTGGCCTACATCTCCTATGGGGGGATGCACATGTACCTGCATATATAGCAGGCTCTACAGGCATGTCACAGCACAGGGTAAGGTACACCTGTGTGAAAGTGCATAACCACAACCAATGTGAACACAGCCACAGCCACATATGGTAAGCTAGCATAATATTACTGTATATGGACTATCTGTTCAACACCATCCTCATATGTGCCACTCACAGACGAACCCTACATATACTGGGCCGCTACACAGTGTAGTCTGATGCCTGTCTTTGGTATGGGATATGTGTGTGTATGGGCCTACAAACATGTAAGCCAATATGGTAACATACAATGGAGCAGCATGTAACATCAGACAGGATGGGACCTAGAACAATGACATCTACCACAGTCTGTACACAGGCCAAAGTACATATTAACAATATACACACTTTCAACATTTACCATAAGTACACAGACCTCACTGCTGTACAAACAACCACAGAATGTCCAGGTTATGTCATCAAAGATAATCCATACTGTACATAACATGTGTAGCAGTCTGATATCTCACTGGCTTGTTATTAGATATGATGACACTACTTATGGTGTGCAGTACATATGCACCTCTTAATGCATGACATATGTGCAAAGGTTGACAGAGTTGTGGCTGGAAGCACATACACAGAGCCAATATTGACATGTTGCTGTGATAACTTCATACATTTACTGTTGTAACAGGGTTTGTTGCAACATATGTCCTATGAGGGATAGGAAGTCAGTAACTCTCATGGCTTTCACCATCTACAGACTGCAATCCTCACACTATATTCTGCAGTTCACAGATAGATGCTCTGTGGGTAAGACATGAAATCAAAGGCATCACACAATGCCCAGTCTGCAGATGACCCTACAGATGGGGATCCCTCATAAACATAGAACTGACATGGCAGGTATTAAAACATGTAGGACAGCCATATCCACACACACTGTTAAATCAACATTAATCCAAATGCAGTATAGCAGCACTTACAGTCTGTAGTCAGGTCAGGCACACCCCCTCCTTTGTGTTGTCCTGTTTCCACAGTGTATGTTGAGGTAAATCCCCAATCCATCTGAGATGCTGTTTGCCAAACAACAGATCTAGTTCCTGCTCACAGTGAATGAAAAGGCCCAACCCCAACATGATGTTCCTAGATATTGGAGTGTGTTTCCATGCAATTGGCTATGGGAATGTTACCACAGCTGTTTCACATGCAATCAGTTAGGGGAGGGCTACAATTCATGCAGAGGCCATCAGCTGATCATGAGCATCACTTAAAATACACATATAAAGCAGGTGTAGGTCTCCACATCCATCAGAGATGGAGTGAGAGAGGTAGACAGAGGCAAAGACAAATCAGGGAGGGGTGGGAGAGTAAAACTTAAGCATGTTTGTGTCACACACCTATCAGCACAGGGTATCAAACCCCTGCCGACTATGTAGTGCTATTGCATTTCTATGCAGTTATCAGATTTGCCACATAGGTTACACTTTGTGGAGCCCTCAGAATGTATATGTGATGGTGAGTGACATCTGCAACAGGGATATGGTAGCTATATGGTAGGTGTAGTATATGTGCCTGTCCGCATGAATAGGTGCCAGCGTCAACACAGCCACATTCTCACAGGGACGCACACACATTGACACACTTGGCATGGCCAAGCATACAACCCATCACTAGTGATATTGCCACAACACATTATTGTGCAGTTATTACATGCACCACAGGGGTCATACAGAGGTGTAGATTCTGGATTTGCCTGCACAGGTGGGTATTGTATTCACAATCTAGTCACCTAGGTGACTATAGCATGTGGGTAATGCTGTGCATTGCTTGCCATGTATGTGTTCCTTAGTCCATGACATGGGCGGTGTCTGTGATGTGCACACCTCCCACATACATGTGCAGTGATAGGTGGAACTGTACCTGGGGTCTCTGGCACTTGTTGTGTACACAGATTATCATCAGATGTGCCAGTCCTGGCCTCATGTGGTGGGAACTGGTAATGGACATTAGGTTTACCCTGCACCTACATTGATAGCATGCTAATGGCATTCCCTGGTGTCAGTGGCATCTGTCCTTACAGGGCATGTTTTCAGGCATGGTATGTCCTTTGTGGTTCACGTTTGATGGCACCACAGGTGTTGCAGGTGTCCAGTGGGGAACATGTGGAAGGTGCACTGTCTGCATGTACGTGCCTATTGGACAGATAGACAGGGTGCCATGTCATTTGTAGGCCACTGCAATCACTCCATAGTTACTATCAATGGGCAATATGCAGTGTACTACTAACATAGCGGCTGTTGCCTAGTCAAGTGTGTGTGTGTGTGTGTGTGTGTGTGTGTGTGTGTGTGTGTGTGTGTGTGTGTGTGTAAGGCATGGGTTGAGACTGTTCTCTGGCTAATACTGGGATTGCTAACTTTGTTTGTCTGGCCTTGATGTCACATCTATGGGTATGGATCTGCACCCCAGCCTCTCTGTTATTTCACTTTTGTTATCCCTGTACAGTGGACATTGTGATATATACTAGGCCCAACATAAAATAAATTTGCAAAACCCACTCCACATTGGGCCCACTTGTCACACACTCACAGCCATCTCCACACAGGATACAAGTTCCAAACACAGACACGTCATGTCTGGGATTAGAACTCCTACCTAACTACTTTACTACCCTACAGCAGTACACAGTTATAGTACGCTCCACGGAGATTACTGGAGTGCTCTTTCCCCAAAGGTGTATTTCACATTGGATGATATCAGCAGGATTGCCAAAGTAGGGCATTTTGTAGTGAGTGCAGCTAGGCTAAAATGCATTGCTCCCTACAGAGACATTGAAACACACACAAAACATCCACAACTGACATGTGTGGGTACAGAACCCGTATCAGAGGTCTATATCACACTACAATGAAGCTGTTAGAGAATGCACCACAGGGATTACTGGTGAACTTCTTCCCCAAAGGTGTATTTCACAGTGAATGACATCAGCAGAATTACCTAAGTAAGGCATTCAAATTGTAGTGAGTGTGGCTAGGCTAAAATGCACTGCTCCCTACACAGACATTGAAACACACACAAAACATCCACAACCGACATGTGTGGGTATAGAAACCCTAACAGAGGTCTATATCACACTACAGCATAAAGCTGTTACAAGATGCACCATGGGGATTACTGGAGAGCTCCCTCCCCAAAGGTGTATTTCACAGTGAATGGCATCAGCAGGATTGCCAAAGTAGGGTATTTGAAATGTACTCAGTGTGACTAGTCAAAAATGCATTGCTCCCTACACAGACTTTGAAACACAGACATAACATCCAGAACTGCCATGGGTGGGAAAAGAACCCTACCAAAGTTCTACATCTCACTACAGCAGTGCACAGTTACACCACCTGCTATGGAGATTACTGGGCTACATCTTTCCCAGAGGTGTATTTCTAGGTGGATGACATCAGCAACCTTACCAACGTATAACATTCGAATTGTATGTACTGTGACTACCCTAAAAAGCATTGCACTGTACACACACACACACACACACACACACACACACACACACACACACACACACACACACACACACACACACACACACTTGCTATGTCTGGGATTAGAACTCCTACCTAACTAATTTATCATTTTACAGCAGTACACAGTTATATGACGCAATACAGAGATTACTGGCTACAACCTTCCCAGATGTGTATTTCTAGTTGGATGACATCAGCAGCCTTACCAAAGTAGACCATTTCCATTGTAGGGAGTGTGACTACCCTAACAAGCATTGCTCTCTACACAGAGACACACACATACAGACAGTTGTCAAGGTTAAGATTAGAACTCCTACCTAACTATTTTATCACACTACAGCAGTACACAGTTATGGCACATGCTACAGAGATTACAAGGGTACAACCTTCCCAGAGATGTATTTCTAGGTGGATGACATCAACAGTCTTACCAAAGTAGAACATTTCATTTGTAGGGATTGTGACTACCCTAAAACACATTGCTCTCTACACAGACAGACACACACACATGGTTTCCATGTCTGGGATTTGAACTCCTACCTAACTAGTTTATTACACTATAGTAGTATGCAGTTATGGGATGCACCACAGAGATTTTTAGGCTATAACTCTCCCAAAGGTGTATTTCACAATGGATGACTTCAGCAGGCTTGTCATAGTAGGGCTACGGGGAGGGCAGTGTGTGTGCATGGGCCATAACCCATTCATCTAGAGGTTGGCACACCACATGAGGGCACACACAGGGTCATATTTCACAGGTATGTGTATACAGCTGCTAGATGACTACTTCCTTGTACAGTCATGTTGCACAGCTAGCACGTGCACCACATAGTCTGTAATGCTAACAGATACTGCTGGCTAGTATCTGCAGTGAGTGACATCTGAACCTCATGTGGTTGGGGCCCTTTGGCTGGGTGCTGGGTGGGACAGGACTGGATGGCTCCTTGTCACAGTCACTCTCTTCCACACATTTATGTACATCTACCTTTGGCTTATTATAGTGTGTTGTCCTTACATATATGTCTGTATTCCTATCCACTGTGTGTGCAAGGCATTTGTGGTGCATAGAGTGTCTGCACTAACAACTGCGACTGCCAGATATGTCCGGTTCACTGGTGTTTGCAGACATGGCTTTCATGTGTTTAAGTGTGTGAGCAATCCCAGTATCACCTTTCAGTATGTTGTTGACTGACATTGCCTTCATTTCTCTAAGTGTGTGAGCATGCCCAGTATGCCCATCTGCATTTAATGTGTGTATCGAGTCCAGGTAGTTTGTACTGCAGTGCTGACCTTTGTGTTGTACACCTACAGGTAGCATGCTGTTTCTGCAGGGTATCCATTGAGCATTTGGCATTGACTGTTACTACATAGGATGGAGGGGGGCTCACCTGACTATTTCTACATTTCTATACAGGATTGGGGGGCAAACCTTACTGTTACTACATTTCTACTTGGGATGGGGGGCACACCAGACTATTTCTACATTTCTACACAGGATTGTGGGGGGCACACCTGACTATTATTATTACAGTACTACATAGGATGGGGGGGCACACCTGCCTATTTCTACATTTCTACACAGGATTGGGGGCACACCTGACTATTATTACATTACTACATAGGATGGGGGCACACCTGTCTATTTCTATATTTCTACCATAGGACGGGGGGGGCACACCTGACAATTGTACACATTTGCTATGACTGTACTGGTATGTCATGTACTCCATTTCATTCTGTATTCTTACCTATCATGCTGACTCGAGGCATACCAGTGTACTACAGATCGTAGCTTTGGTTGCCCTGCATATTAGTGTCTGACTTCCTACCCTTCAGAACTAACATCCCACTGCCTGACCTACTGTAGTCTGTCTGTGTAGGTCTGGGGAGAGGTTAACCATAGCCATCATTCAGAGGCCATAGCACAGGCTCTGTTTGGGTTTGTCTACACCTGTCCTGCTGGCTGAGACTGTCGTTGAGTATGTGAAACTCCCTGACTGGCATGTGTGAGTCATATGGACACACATGTCACCCAGCACATTTCCTGCAGTGGGTTTTGTCACCCTGTGTAGTACTGGCTACAATGGTGACTCCAGTATGTGTTACAGATGTCATGGTGCCACTATAGGTGTCTACTTTCTGCTGCCATAACATTCAGCCACCCAATTCCCTTGCATGCTCCCTTCCATACCAGAGATACAGGTAATGACACATTCTACTCCATTTGGAAATTGGTAGGTTGATTTACTTACCTTGAGGGTGTTCCAGAATTGCTGATGGTGCTGGAAGGCTGCATATGTCAGATGCACATAGTACACTCCCTATACATGGTTGAGTGCAGGTAGTGTCATGTTTGGCATCCCTTTTACTGTATGTGCGAGTCAGAGAGAGGTGTCATTCCCTGGGTCCCTACTGTGTCAGCGTATGTGCTATGCGTTGTCTCTTTGCCGCAGCCTCGGCAAACTGGGCACACCTCCATCTGTCTACTGGGGCAGGCTCAGGTTGTTCTTCCTCTGAGTCACTATGTGCCTGTGCAGGCCTTGGCATTGGTGGGGGGCTGTGTGGCCCTGCCCCATGCTGATCCTGTTGCAGCTGTTTCCACAGGATCATATTGTGTAACATGGCACATACCATAACAATTTGGGTACATGTAGCTGGTGAGTACTGCAAGGCTCCACCGGATGTGTCCAGACACCGGAACCATGACCTGAGCATCCCAAACACATGCACTATTATAAGTCTGGTCTGTGCGTGTGCCTCATTATGGTGTTCTTGTTCAGGTGTGTGTGCATTTCTGATGGGTGTCATCAGCCACAGCTCCAGTGTGTAACCAGCATCCCCCACTAGGTGACCGTAGGGGATGTCCCCATTGGCAAATCTCTGGTATAGCTGCATCAGATACCAGATGCAGAAATCGTGATAGCTTCCAGGGCAGCCAGCACACACATTCATTATAATGCCCAGGGCATCGCAGATGACCTGGGCAGTTGATGGAGACGATGCCCCTGTGGTTGATGTAGGCCCTACCTTGATCACTAGGTGGTGCTTTGATGCATATGTGTGTGCAGTCTATAGCACCCACTACCTCAGGGTATTCTGCTATTTGGTGGAAGAGACACATATTACTGGCCAACACCTCTCAGGTGTTGGGGAAATATATGTGCTCAGTGGCATGTGCTGACATGGCATCCAGGTATTGGTGGAATACTCTGGATGCTGATGCCTATGAGATTCCTATGATATCCCCAGTTCAGCTTTGGGAGGTACCTGTGGCTAGTATTCCTAGACCTACACATACCTTGGTATCCACTGGGATGGGTTCCCCTCGGTCAGTTTGGTATGTCAGGTGTAGCCAGCACAGCTCAACAGTTTGCTGTAGGAGGTCTCTGTCCACCTTATAGTGCTCCACTATCTCCAGCTCATGTAGCCCCTGGTAGGTTACCCTGGATCTGTACACTCTTCTCTGTCTCCTCACTGTGGGTTGATCAGCAGCATTCACATCCTCACCACCCTCAGCCTCTTGCACATGTTGTTCTATGTTGCCTGTTGCAGCCCTTCTCATTTTGTAGGTTTGTTTGTTAAAATATCCCCGCTTGTATACACCAGTGGTGTAGAGTGCGGGAAAGACAAGAGGGGAAGGTGTTTGCATAGTTTATAGTAGTGTTCTGGGCTGGTCTGGTCTGCTGCCTGTGTAATTGGCTGATTCTGATAAATTTCACCTGCCAGCTATGCTAGTTCTCCTTGATTACCTTCCTACTGCTGTTTTCCCTTCCCATTGCCATCCTGTTTAAGCCTGGGGCACGATGCACATAGTATTCAAATGTGTACAGTGCTGCTATTTCCTGGTTTAACTTTCTTTTCTTCCTTTAAAACCCAGTGCGCATCGCGCATACCTGCTTAGACAATGTAAAGAGTGCTAGGCAGATTCAGACACACACCCTAGCTAGGAGCAAACCTGAGTCACAGGGCTCCAATCCGCTTACAGTATGCTTGACACACACCCCCATGATGTCACCTAACTCCTAGACTTGCAGCAAGCTATTCCTACTCTTACACTGTTGGGACCTGACTCACATGCTGGGGAAAACTGGGATTCACTATCATTCCCCTCATTTGCATAAGATTGCCTGCTAATGCATAGTTACATGTCTCACACTGAGCCTCCCCCCTTAGCAATCACTACTTACTGGCCATGTTGTCTTCTGCCTGCCATTGACATGAATGGTAGAATACTGATTTAAGTTAGGTTGCTTAATTTAGGTTTATTTTGTTATCCCACCCCCCCCCGATCCTATTTGGGTGCCACTGCCCTATGCTTAAACAGCTGAGATCAGCTAAAAAAAATAAAAGTTGATTTTTGTATTTTTATCACTGTTTGCAATGCCAATGGCCTTATACTTTGCCATTGGCATGCTTACTACATGATATGCAGCCTTTATTTGGAGCTGTCACAGCTCCGTTTTGGATTTTTCAGAAATGTACTCGGTTACTAACCGAGTACATTTCTGCAGATTGCACTGGTCCTGCACTGCCGGTTGCAAGCTTACTGGATTCTAAAATCACCTCATTTGCATAGATGTCTCCTACAAATGAGGTGATTTGCATACAGGGGCTTAGTCTGTGCAGGATTAGTGTAGGAGCGCTTGTGCATGCCCCTGCAGGCTGTTCCTGGATCGCAGGGCAGACATATTGCTTGCTAGAGCTCCTGCACCAATCTTGCACGCCATGCAAGGTACAGAGAATTCAGGTGATTATTTGTTTAACTCATTGTTTATGTTTGGAAACTATTACTTTTTATATACTGTCATCAGATACTACTTTTTCTAAATCTCTGCTACAAGATAAGCATAAAAGTGCAAGTCATTATACAAGTAGTAAATTCACATTGAAGTCCTAAATAAATGACAACAAGCAACATCCAGATGCCACGTAAAAGTTGTAGACATTTGTGTTAGTATTGTTATACTGTAGAGTTTTCCATGTCTTTTTCCAAGAGTTATACATACATGTGACATCTTTCAATACATGAAAGGTTCATACTACATACTTCACGTTCGTGTTTACATTTCAGGGATATATCAGAATTTTAAATCTGAATAGCTATGAGATGCAAATAATCTTGTTACAGTTAACAGACCTAGGAGGGCTTTTGCACACTAGATTTACACTTAGCATGTTTCGAAGTAAATCCACAAGCTATTCCACAGTTTTCATTGAAACCACTTAATTTTGCCTTAAAGATCTCATTATCTTACCAAATAAATAAATAAATAAAAATTCTATAGTGTACTATATATGAAATATGACAAGAGTACTTTGAGTGTAAAATTGCACTATACCTTCAGCACATTATCAAACCTGTTTAGAAAGCTGCATGTAAAGGAAACATGTCTAATTCATAATGCCACCACTTATACTGGTATATGTAAAAAAAATATTAATTCATTTTCAAGTGGAAATTAGGAATGTGGGCTATTATTCTGATTTTAATGCTGAAGATAAACTCAGCAAATGTTTTGTAAATGTCCTAACCTTCCTCATGTTAATGCTACATTGCAAATATTTTTACTTGTGCACAATCTGAAATCCTGCATGATAGTTACATGAAATAATCTTCTATGGGATGCTTACTTCCACTTCAGATATGCTATAGCATAGTAAAGGCACAGGGAGCCGACAAGATATTTCTATTTGGTGCATTGCTACATTCAGTGAAGAAGAACATTAAAATAAATAAAATGAATGATGTTTTAAGACACATTTGAATTATTTCCCAAAGTAATGCAATGTATGCGTGTGTGCATGTATGTGTGCATGTGCGCACGTGTGTGTGCGTATATGTGCGTGTGCATGTGTGCGTGCGTGTGCGAGTGTGCGTGTGTGCATGTGCGTGTGTGCGTGTGCATGTGCATGTGTGTGTGTGTCTCCACATAGACACACAGACGAATATATATATAACAAAACAGGGCGAATATATATATATATATATATATATATATATATATATATATATATATATATATTTATATACATATGGATCCCTATCACAACACCGACACGCCACAAACCCGACACTCAAAACAACGACACCAAAACACCGAAAACGCACAAAACCGACAACTCACAAAACCAAACACCATAACACCGACACCCAAAACATCGACACACAAAACGTAAACTACTCATAACACACAACTATACATGCACTAACCCTAACCCAAACCCTAGCCCTAAGGTCCGACACTACCGCACACTTACCCTACCCGCACCCTAACCCTAACTCGCTTAACCCACCACTAAACCTACATTCCGTCACTATCGCACATTACCCTACCCGCACCCTAACCCTAACTCACTCAACCCACCACTACACCTAAAGTCCATCACTACCGCACACTCACCTTTCCCGCACCCTAACCCTAAATCCCACACTATCTCAGACTTACCTGTCTGCTCCCTAACGTTAAATCCCTCACTATCGCACACTTACCTGTCCGCTCCCTAATGCTAAATCCCTCACTAGCACACACTTACCTGTCCACTCCCTAATGCTAAATCCCTCACTAGCACACACTCACCTGTCCGCTCCCTAACGCTAAATCCCTCACTATCGCACACTTACCGACTCGCGCTCACATGTTGCCCATGTCGGTGTTTCAGCTGTCGGGATTTCACATTGTCGATCATCTGTCTCGTCGGTCTTCTCGTGTCGGTCTTCTTAGCGTCGGTGTTTCGACGTGTCAATGAAGTCAAGGGGATATATATATATATATATATATCTGTCTCTGTCTGTCTGTCTCTCTCTCTATATATATATATATATATATATATATATATATATATATATATACATATATTTATATTTATATATATATATATATATATATATATATATATATGTTTCTGTCTCTGTCTCTGTCTCTCTCTCTATATATATATATATGAAGAGAGATGAGATGAAAGCCCATCTCCCTGGTGTAAGCGTCCCTTGGTTGTCCGCGTGGTGTGCTGATCCCTGGAAGCCAAGTACTCCTAATTGGGTTGTTCCCCACTGCTGTATGATATCTCTCAAGTAACTAAACTTCTCTGAAGCCTCAAAGCAGTGTCACAAAGTATCAGCACCTGGAAGCATCCCTATATATCTCCCAGCTTGGCCATTGCTGATAGACCTAATTGATTTAATGTATGTGTCTTTAGTACCTTCTACTTTTACTTAAATTTGCTTATACCTGTTGGAACTGGGCCAGCACACTCGCGGATCCTACCTACGTAACCTACCTAGGCCGTCCTATCTCCCACCAAATATATTTTCCTGTGTACCCTAAAGTTGTGGTCTTTCCCCCCTTACGCCACTAGATGGCAGCATAATACAGTGATTTATTTTTCTATAAATCTGCTGAGCTTTTAACCTTACTTTTTAACCAAGTGCATCTCTTAGACAGAATTTAGCAGTCAATGAGTTACGGAATATAGGTACATTGGTTTTATCACCTTTAAAGTAAACTGGATTGCCTAAAATTACTCATGGGAGGGTGGCCAAATGGTTAAGGTGTTTGCCTTACAAACACAAGGTGCAGGGTTTGAGTCTCACAAGGGATAATTGGCTAGGCTTAAAATGGCTCGCAAGGGCAAATAGTAGTAACCACTAACATAATGAACCTATGAATAACTTCTACAATAAAGTGCTCCTTATCTGCCTGGTATACTTTGGCGATAAGCTGTCTGGAAGGTCTGATTAGCTCCACACAATCGACTGATTGGTTTTGCGTGTTGTAAGAACCTATCCCTGTTATACTATATAATCTTAGCTCTCCCTCCCCCATTGGATTGCATACTTATCCCTCTCCCCCCCATTGGATTGCATAATTATTTTCTCCTCCCCACTCTCACCCTAAACTTACAAGTATTAGCCCGCTCTTGTGGCACCATATTTGAAAGCCCATCTCCCTGGTGTAAGCGTCCCTTGGTTGTCCGCGTGGTGTGCTGATCCCTGGAAGCCAAGTACTCCTAATTGGGTTGTTCCCCACTGCTGTATGATATCCCTCAAGTAACTAAACTTCTCTGAAGCCTCAACGCAGTGTCACAAAGTATCAGTACCTGGAAGCATCCCTATATATCTCCCAGCGTGGCCATTGCTGATAGACCTAATTGATTTAATCCTGGAAGCCAAGTACGCCTAATTGGGTTGTTCCCCACTGCTGTATGATATCCCTCAAGTAACTAAACTTCTCTGAATCCTCAACGCAGTGTCACAAAGTATCAGCACCTGGAAGCATCCCTATATATCTCCCAGCTTGGCCATTGCTGATAGACCTAATTGATTTAATCCTGGAAGCCAAGTACTCCTAATTGGGTTGTTCCCCACTACTGTATGATAGCCCTCAAGTAACTAAACTTCTCTGAAGCCTCAACGCAGTGTCACAAAGTATCAGCACCTGGAAGCATCCCTATATATCTCCCAGCTTGGCCATTGCTGATAGACCTAATTGATTTAATGTATGTGTCTTTAGTACCTTCTACTTTTACTTAAATTTGCTTATACATGTTGGAACTGGGCCAGCACACTCGCGGATCCTACCTACGTAACCTACCTAGTCCGTCCTATCACCCACCAAATATATTTTCCTGTGTACCCTAAAGTTGTGGTCTTTCCCCCCTTACGCCACTAGATGGCAGCATAATACAGTGATTTATTTTTCTATAAATCTGCTGAGCTTTTAACCTTACTTTGTAACCAAGTGCATCTCTTAGACAGAATTTAGCAGTCAATGAGTTACGGAATATAGGTAAATTGATTTTATCACCTTTAAAGCTGTCTGGAAGGTCTGATTAGCTCCACACAATCGACTGATTGATTCTGCCCTGCTTCGCTCCCCTACCCTACCCCCATATCCCACCCACCCCCAGTGGTCTTACACTTATACTTCCCTAACCACACCCCCTCCCTGAGCCATCCTATCCCCTCTGACTGCTTATTAATGTAACTCCTTTCTTGTCCCTCCTTTAACAACCTTATCTATCTTCTCTCTTTTAATTACTATAACCCCACCTCATCTCCCTAAATCCTATTCTATCAATTCCCACTACCCTGACATCCACCTTCCACTTATACTCTTAACTAATCCGCCCTGAAAAACTAACACCTATCTTATACTTAACTTACTTTTTAAATATTAACCCTACCTCCTAGGACTTAAAACTCCTCATAGCAATATGTCTCTCTTACCTAAAACTATACTAACTAACCTAATATTCATATACATATGCTCTTTATGCTTAACCTTCAGCTATCTCCTTACTTCTTATGAAAGAGCTAATTATTTCCACTTTACTACCTGCCACAGACAAACAGCCTTTCAGAATCCTAGTCATACTTACACTCACTCAAACATTATAAGCACCCCTAACTACCTACTACCCAAATTCCATAGACATACTCACATTAACTTCAACAATCCAAACATAAGGAAGCTCAAATATCTAACCAACTTTACATGCAAACCATCACTTGGACTACAAATACCAATCCTTTGTGATGGTGACATCCACCCTAACCCAGGACCAACTATTAACTCCTCTGACACAACATATAATATCCCACACTTTACCCCACCTACACTAACAACTGCTTCTAATGCCTTACTAATAGGACATCTGAATATCCGAAGCATTAATAATAAGATTGCCCATCTCTATGCCCTCCTTGACACTCACTCCTTTGATATTCTCTGTCTTACTGAAACTTGGCTGAAACCAGGTACTAAAGACAATGCAATACTTCCCCCTGGATATAACATTTTGAGTATGGACTGCTTAAAACATAAGGGTAGGGGAGTAGCGCTTCTATTTAAAAATGTATTAAAAATCTCTTCACAACCTGCCATCCCATTAAATGATGATAAAGCTGAGATCCTTACTTCTAAAATAAAACTAAACCCTAATAAATCATTATATATCATCTGTATCTACCTTCCTCCTGGCAATAATTACACTAAAATTGAGAATATCCTAAGTTGTATATCTTCTTCTTACCCACAAGAAACTATCATTCTAGGTGACTTTAATTGTGATTGGTCCTCTGTCAATACAAACAATCCCTCATCCCATATAAATCTTCATGGCTTTACTCAGGCAATTAATAATCCCACAAAAATCAATAAACCCAATAACAAAGAAAGTATTTTAGACTGGATTCTTACTAACAAACTGCAACAAACATATACAGTAGGAACTTTGCCTGATGATGTAAGTGATCATTCCTTAACTTACATCATAAGACAAAAGAATGACATTAATTATACTCCTACCTACAGGGTCTCACACAGCAATAAACACTTTAACCCATTGCTATTCCAAAATGAACTAAAAGCCTGTAACTGGAATCTTCTAAAAACCCTAACCCTTGAAGATGCTACCAATTACTTCAACACCAAATTCCTAGCTATGCTTGACCAACATGCTCCAAAACGATCTGTCAGAGTTAAATCTAAACCTGCCCCCTGGCTGTCCAAAGAGACAAGACAAAATATACTACTTAGGAATAAATCTTGGGCTAAATGGAGAACTACAAAAACTATTTCAGACCATCAAACCTTTAGACAATTAGGAAATAGCACAAAAAAAGCTGTTTTTTTGGATAAAAAGAATTATTACTGTAAACTACAACAAACTCACTACAACAACCCCAAAAGGTTCTGGTCAACCTTAAATTCGCTCCTACACCCAGGCCGCTCTAGTACACCTTCCCCTTCAGGGGCTGAAATGAATACCTCACACCAAACTGCCAATGTCTTTAACTCCTTTTTCACAGACACCATTAAGTCTTTAGCAAACCAACTTACTATTGACAATTCATACCCCCCCACCTGTATACCTGCTAATCTCCCCATATTTCAACTACAACCTATCTCTACTTCTTACATCCTGAAACTCATCCTAAAACTCAAAACCTGTACCCCATCTGCAGATCAGTTACCATCTGAATACCTTCAAAAAGCGGCCAAAGCAGTAGCTTATCCTATATCCCTCCTTATAAATAGAACCATCACTGAAGGAACCATCCCTGCTATCTGGAAAATTTCCCACATAATCCCTTTACATAAAGGAGGCAGCTCAAAAGAGTATTCTAACTATAGACCTATAGCTCTCCTATCACCCTTAGCAAAAATTATGGAGAAATGTATTCATCATCAGCTAATGCACCACTTAACTCAATTCAATTTACTAGCTAACTGCCAACATGGTTTTAGGCCATTTCATAGCACTACCACAGCTCTCTTATCATTTACCGAGTGTATCAATAGAAATCGCAATAATAGTATCCTATCATCTGCACTCTTCTTAGACCTGTCAAAAGCCTTTGACATGGTAAACCACCATTTGCTCTTAAAAACCCTTGAATCTCTCTCACTAGATACCAAAGTGGTTCAATGGTTTACTTCCTACCTTAGTAACAGGCAACAGGCTGTTCTCTGGGAAAGCACACTTTCATCTCTTCTGCCGGTCACTCTTGGAGTACCACAAGGTTCCATCCTAGGTCCTCTCCTTTTCTCTTTATTCATAAATGACTTACATGTAGCAATACCTCAAGCTACATGTATTCAATATGCAGATGACTCAACTCTCATATGCTCTGCCAATACCTCCTCTGAACTTCAAACCCTAACACAGAACATATTTACCACAGTTGAGGCATGGTTCTTGAAATGCTGCCTACTCTTGAATGCCAATAAAACCAAACTCCTGCTTTTCAGACCTAATAGTAAGTCCCCCCCCCCCTTAGACTTCTCTATTACTTACAATAATAGTACACAGATAGTCCCTGACTCTACCACAAAACTGTTAGGTATTACAATTGACAATAACCTCACTTTTGATAACCACATTAATAATACTATCAAAACCGTAAATAGAAAACTTGGCTCCTTATTTAGAATTAAAGCCTTTCTAGCTCCACAGGCCACAAATTACACTTGCTCAATCTCATCTTATTTCTACTCTTCTTTATGCCTCTCCCATATACACTAACTTAAAGAAAAAAACCTTACTAAACTAGCAAATTCATACAATAGCATTGCTAGATTTGTTACTGGAAACCCATTTAGAACTCACCACTGTCAAAATCTACTACAACTGGGGGGCGTGGTCAAGGATGAACACAGGATAGCAGCAGATTTCTTCAGCTCCACCAATTTCATTACACTGACAGGAATTAATTACTTAAAAAATTAATTTTTGAAGTAATTTTCTTTCTAAATATGTTTGTTTTATATAGTTCTTGAACTATATCTAAAAAAGAAAGGAAATCTTAACAATATTCCTGTCAGAAATCACTTTGGAAATTTTCCTATCAGTTTATCAGTCTGAAATGAGTTCCAGTAAGACAAATTCTCAAGACTCCAGCATCAAGAAAGAACTTCAGTCTCTGATAATTATAATCCAGCAACTTACTGCTAAGATGGATAAAATGGATACTAAAATAGACACCTTCATAGAAAAAACTACAAAACAAATAGACTTGTTACATATAGACCTGCAACAACAGAAGATCAAGATGACAGGCATAGAAGAAGCTGTGAATGACATGGAAAATAGAATACAAGAAGAGGAAATCAACATTGAGTTTCTGCTGAAACAAAATACACATTTACAAACAAAGCTGGATGACCTGGAAAATAGATCTAGGCGCAATAACATTAGGATTTTTGGACTGCCAGAAAATATTGAAGGTAACAATATTACTTCGTTTTTAACAACATGGCTCCCTAAAACTTTAGACTTACCAGAAGCATTCTCTTTTGGTATCGAAAGAGCACATAGATCTATAGCTAATACTAACTCTAACAAAACCTATCCTAGATCAGTTATAGTTAGATTTCAATCATCTTTTGATAAAGAGATGGTTCTTAAATCTGCTTGGGCTAAAGCTCCTGTTAAGATTAATGAGACAACTGTGCGTTTTGACAATGACTATTCTTCCATGGTAATAGCTAAAAGAAAAGTTTTTCTGCCACTAATAAGGGAGCTTAAAAAAGCACAGTTTAAAACATACCTTCTGTTTCCTGCCAAGCTTAAAATCTTCCTTCCTGATGGTCCTAAAATTTTCGATGACTTAGACTCTGCTTTACTGTTTATCAAAAAAATAAGATTTTGGATAAAATAGAGGAAATGGAATGGGCTAGTCCTTCATTAAAGAGACTGGCAACTGAAACTTCATGGAAGACTTCAAAGAAGAAGAAGAGACTAAAAAACAAATGATTTGTTCTATGTTTTTTTTTTCTCTCATCATTTTATTTCATCATTAATCTTTTTAAATATAGTTCCTGCATTTCCAAGAAGCCACAAATATTTTGAAAAAGATTTAATCAAAGTTATTCTCTGTGTGCAAAGAAATGTTTTGCTTCATAACTAGTCAAAATATCTGGAGATTTAATGGCAAGCTGTGATTCAACTTGTTTCTCTTTCTGAAAAGGAGAAGTAAGGTCAGTAATTTGATACATTTTTTTCTTTATCTTTTTTTTCTTCTCCTTTTCTTCTTTTCTTTGTTTAAACAATGACATTCTATTTAGATTATGTAGTGGGTAAAGGGTGGGGAGGGCAGGAGAGAAGAGTAATGAAAATATGATTAATAGAATAATAACATATTTATTCCTTGTAAAAGTTTATATATTCTTCAAATGCTATTCCTAATTATACTTTCTTGATTATACTGCTTATGCTTGTTTGTAAATAATCTGTCATGCTTTAACTAATAATAATTAGAACTAAATAATAGTAAATAATATGTTTTATTTTTAACTCTATTAATATAAACAGTAAGTAATATTCCATTGTATATACTTCTTATAGCTTTCTCTTACATTTTTTTATTTCTGCCTTACACCCTTTTACTTTCTACTCTCTTTTTCTTTTCTTTATTAATATATAGAAATGCTTTTGATCATATAGACACAGTAAATAATAAGATTTGCATACAAATTGAGTTGGGACAAAAATATTGAGTTTTATTACTTATTAATAATTTTGGGCTTAATTTCACTTACATAGAGGCTGTAATAACCTGTAAAATACATTGTGAAGGTTTTGTCATGTTTAGATGCATTTACACTGCTAAATGAATGTTTGTCACTAGTTTTTAATAAGTTTCCCGCCAAAATGTTAAGAGAGGCAATCTGGGATTTGGGCTGTCTCATGCACAGTGTCCATGAGCTACTTCAAAAGCTTCAACTCTCAGAATTCTCACAGAGAAGCTGAAAGCAGCCAGTCTCACCTTTGACCTAGATATCACACTGACACATCACAGATTCAGAAATGTCACTCTACCAGGAAATAGAAATGATGCAAATGTGACTATGTGAAGGAAAATGAACTCTTTAACATCTAAATGTGAGTTATTTTATATAATTACTTAAATATCTATGTTATAATTCATAAAAATATGTCAGCTGTAATGAGTTTAAATGATACAGTTTCTTGTAGTAAGTAAATGTCTTATTTTAGAAGGCATAGAAAATGAAACATTTATTCAAGTGTTTTTGAAAATCTACTTAACAGCAGCTTAATAATCTGTGTTAAAAACTTATGTTCCAAACATATACATTACTATAACTCATTTAATTCATCTGATTGACAAGCATAAATAATTTTATAACTCTATTCTGGAAGAAATTGTCATGTGATATGTTTTAACGCAGTAGTATAGCATGGTTGTAAAATCTGGTTACTAAAATGTGTTTGCTGTGCATTATTTTGTATAAAGCAGACAGATTTATTGTAGGGACAGCAAGTAAGATAGTGCTCGGCAAGGACACAACTCAGTGAGATCAGATATATATATATGTGTGTGTGTGTGTGTGTGTGTGTGTGTGTGTGTGTGTGTGTGTGTGTGTGTGTGTGTGTATGCATATGTATATATATATATATATATATATGTATATGTGTGTGTGTGTGTGTGTGTGTGTATGTATATATATATATATATATATATATATATATATGTGTGTGTGTGTGTGTATGTATGTGTGTGTGTGTGTGTGTGTGTGTGTGTATATGTGTATATATATATATATATATATATATATATATATATATGTGTGTGTGTGTGTGTGTGTGTGTGTGTGTGTGTATATATATATATATGTGTGTGTGTGTGTGTGTGTGTGTGTGTGTGTGTGTGTGTGTGTGTGTGTGTGTGTATGTATATATGTATATAAGAGTTTCTGAGAATCTGCATAACTATGCAGTATGATTTATAACAATTTCTATGAATACAATATTTTATTCTATTGACAATAATGAGTTTGAGTAAATGCTCATATACAAGCAATTCAAGTTTTTTTGGAAGCTGTTAATTGCATTTACATGACAGAAAATAGATGCATCTTAATATATGTAATGTCTGAATCATATTAGCCAAAGTTTTTGATTTAAATGAATGTTAGAACTTATTTTTCTCTCCTCTTGATTTCTAACATCAAGATTATTTGAATGCTATTTGAATACAAGTGTTTTATATTACATGGATGTATATAGTAGTATGAACAGTTTTTTTAAAAAAAGGTTTATTTTAGTTTATATGATGCTGTTTTACCAAATGTGTAGTCTTGTCTTGCTAGATAATTGAATTGAAAACTGTTAACCTCAGTTAAATATAACTAGTATTAAATAGATAAGGTGGTAGCTGAGGTACTGCTGCTTAGGGTAGGGGGTTAACTTGAGTGGTAAATACTACTCTAAGTTGGAGTTTATAACTCCAGGCTGGATGCAAGGTTTAATCCTTTCATTATTTTCACTTGTTCATTGTTATTTGTATATAGTTTTGACATCCACAATATATTTTGTACATTTATTATCACTACAAACAAAATTGAATCCTATGCGAACTCCCATAAGATATTCAATAAATACAGCTATATTTAAAGGTACACCTAAAGGAGGAGATGTAACATTACTTATCTTGTTATTTGTTATTTTGATCATAAGATTCTTAAGTTTTAAAAATGCCAAATGACATCTTTAAAAGGAATTTCTTTAAACATTAATGGATTGAATAATCCATGTAAAAGGGCAAGCCTAATAAGATACATTAATTTACATAAGGCCAACTTAGTCTTCCTGCAAGAAACCCATCTCTTGAAAAAAGATATTGATAAACTAGCCACAAACAAATATACAGTATTGGTTAGTTCAGAGCACACTCAGCAAAAAAGAGGAGTGGCTATTTTATGGAATAAAAGTATGCCCATTCCTAAAACCATTAAGTCTTACCAGGATGACAAAGGAATGTTTTGTATGGTTACAATACAAATTAATGGGAAGACTTACACTTTAATTAATGTATATTGGATACCTGGAATTGGTATTAATACAGTGAAACATCATCTTGATAAGATCATATCATTCTCTATAGGAGATATTATTTTAGCTGGTGACTTTAATTGTATACTACATGAAAGTGATACTACCACTATAGGGAAAAGAAGAATTACATCTAATGCAAAACATTTAAATGATTTTGCTAATTCTTATCATTTGAATGATATTAATAATCAGATAGATTCAAAATCATTACCATACACCTTTTTTTCTAACAGATACAAAACTTATTCAAAAATAGATAGGGTCTTTATTTCTAACCAGATGGTAACAGATTTAATTAATTCCAAAATCATTTCATGTCCTATATCTGATCATAATTCAATTGTTTTTGAATTCATGATAAAAAATACTCATAATGTTCAGATCAAAAGCATACCAGCATACTTAACTCAACTAAAAGACTATAAAGGATATATACTTTCAGAAGTAAAATATTTTTTAGACATAAATAATACTCCTGAAGTCTCCATTGTTTATGATTGGGATGCCTTAAAATCATATCTATATGGACAAAGTATCAGATGGTATAATAATAAAAGGAAATCTTGGGATAAGGAATTGTTAGATATTCAAAGTAAATTAGACTCTTATAAACATAATAATAAAGAAAATATTATGGACAATAAAGTTATTGAAGAAATAAACAAACTAAATGAGAAATACAAAGAAATTTTAACTCATAAAGTTAAAATAACTTTAGAGAATACAAGTTTTTGTCTTATTCAATAAGCCCCAAATACTTACATAGACTTAAAAATAAAACAAAAGGTTGAATAAACAAAACCATATCAAAGAAATCTTTTCTCTAAGGAAAAGAAGAATGTTTCTAGTATACCAGAAATACTAGATGAATTTAGAAATCACTTTCACAAAATTAACCATAATAACATTAACATGGAACCTAAAGATAAAATAAAGGAGTTTATAACCACAAACATGAATAAAAAGCTTAATAAACAACAGATTAAACTATTGGACAAGAGTATTTCATATACAGAAGTTATTACACAAATAAATAAGCTTAAATCAAACAAAGCACCGGGTAATGATGGTATTATACCAGAGATATATAAAATCCTTTCTAAAAGTACATATTCATTAATACATAAGGTTTTTATTTTGGCCCAAACTGAGTTAATAACCCCCCCATCTTGGCAATATAGATTTATTTCGCCAATTTTAAAACCTAATAAAGATCCAACTAGATGTTCTTCATATTGGCCCATCTCATTACTTAATGTTGATTATAAAATGTTTATGAGTATTTTTGCTGATAGATTGAAGACAATCATTCTCGGCATTATAGATATAGATCAGACAGGCTTCATTGTAAATAGAAATACTTTTGATAATATAAGAAGAACTTTAACATTAATAGATTTTGCAAATAGGAAAAAGAAAGATTTAACACTTATTAGTCTTGATATAAGTTCAGCATTTGATTCAGTAAGTTGGGACTATCTGTTTACCTTAATGAAGTGCACAAACTTCTCAGATGCATTTGTAAATCTAATTGAGCATTTATACAAAGGAACGTTGGCTTATATTAAGGTAGGAACATATGTTTCACAAAAATACCCATTCTTAAAGGTACAAAACAAGGATGTCCACTTTCTCCACTATTATTCACTTTAGTAATGGAGCCTTGGGCTAATTTGATCAGAAACAGTACTGACATAGAGGGTTTTGAAATAGATGAAAATACAACATCCAAAATTCAACTTTTGCAGATGATGTTCTAATTACATCAGCAGGATCTAATTCTTCTATGCAGTCTCTATTTGATAACATGATGAATTTTAAAAGTATTTCTGGTTTAATATTCAATGAAGAAAAACTAAAATACTACCTATATATACACGAAAAAATATTCTCATTAGTGATTTTACTAAATATGTACCCAATTCAGGTCAGATAACTTATTTAGGTATAATACTATCTAAAGATATTAAATCTATTATATATAATAATTATAATACCTGTTTTCTTAATATACAAAATCTTTTTAATACCTGGAATAATATGTTTTTTACTATGGAGGAGAGACTTACAATTATTAAAATGATAATATTCCCCAAGATTTTATACTTAACACAATCAATAATACTTCCACCTACAAAAATAATTATCAAGAAACTGAATACACTAATGTTAAATTTCCTATGGGTACCTAATAGACCTAGGATTGCATTAAAGAAACATACTAATAGCTGGTCTCAAGGGGGTATTTCTTTTCCAGACTTTAATTTATATACTATCTCTTCTATTGTAAAACTTATTACTTTATTAATAGATCAATCATATGTCACAAAATGGAAAGATTATTGGGAGCTAATTAGTATGCACTTCATGAAAATCTCCTTAACATATAAAAATATGATTGTAAATAACTCCTTGTTATGGTTACTAAAGGAATTTTGTACTTCACCTATTACACCTAAACATATGGTTTGTTACCCATTAAATATTATTATTAGTTATCGTAACTTTATATTCATGCACCCTAAGTATAGGGAATGGAATTTTATTGTATTCCCTATAATGTATACTCAGGGTATGCTTTTGTCATCTACTTCTGAAGGAACTCATTTAGCTATAGATAATGATCTAAAGTACTGGTATCAGTTGATATCTGATAATAAAGTTAAAAATCTAGATTTCTTAAAACAAGAATTTGATCTAAGAGAAACTTGCTGGTTAGAGGTTCAGACCTTTAGACAACATCTCATTAATAAAATAGATCTAATGTCTATAACAGTTAAATAATCTATTCCAACACTGATTGATTACTTGATATTAAATTTACAACATAAAGTTTCTGATAAAGGTAAACTTTCATACATACATAAAATTATCAGACAGGAAACTTTTTACAGTGTAGATTCATACTGGAATTATTTCACTTCTATTAATGGGGACCCACCAAATCAACAAGATAAACAATATATATTGGAATCTGCTTATAGAACTACATCTTCCATTGTCTGGAGACTTTATACATGGAAATTTTACATAGATCTTTTATACACCTTTGATGATGAATAAAATAAATAATAAAGATAATTTATGTAAGAGATGTAATGTAGAAATGAATGCTGACTGGGCTCATATGTTTTATGACTGTATAAAATTGAAAGAATACTGGGAGTCAATTAATGAATTTTTGCAGGCTCTTTTTACAGATAATTTCATTATTTCTAAATCTCTTATATTATTCAACACACCTGTACCTCAAAGTGTTAAAAAGGTTAAGCTTCCCTTGTTATGGTCTATTCTAGCAGTGGCTAGGAAAATAATAACTAGAAATTGGATTTCAGATACACCTCCTTCATTCAATGAATTTAAAAATGTTATGAATATAGTGTGCCATATGGAAATAAACACAATTAGGGCAAGAACAAATAGAAAAACATCTTATTATAT